>NC_027749.1:16415248-16469023 GCF_000695525.1 Brassica oleracea var. oleracea | reverse complement strand
CCCCCCAGCTCATGACTATCTTATCAAACAGAAAACGAACTAATCTATCGTATAGGCAACACACAACCTGTATATCCACGCATTCTTTCTGTTTTTAACTAACTAAATTGATAAAACAGAACAAATAGTGGATTTAAGTTGTATAAATGAATCGAGAGAAACCAGCTTTTATCATTGCAAAGTACAAATCTAACAACGTCGGTGTTGTATAATAATTGTGCCTGCAGAAAGTATCTTTTGTGTGTCACCTTTTTCTCTCCCTCTCTTGGTTTCAATTCATGTTTGATAGGCATTGTTTTTTGTACCCAAGAGAAGAAATAATATGGGGGAAAATCAATTGTCCACAAACGAGGCTGCATCTGCAAGGCAGAAGAAAGTGGACGAGTGGTTGCCAATAACGTCTTCCAGAAACGCTAAATGGTGGTATTCCGCGTTTCACAATGTCACAGCCATGGTCGGTGCTGGTGTACTCAGCTTGCCCTATGCCATGTCCAACCTAGGATGGTATTATACCATACTATCTCAAACTGAATATTTATAAAGATCTCAAAGTGAAATATCTAGTTATATATCTTATTAATGTCAAACGCACTTACAATATACATGTTTACTTTTGATTTGATGACGAGTCCAAGCTGATTAGTAATGTCGTATATGTTAATATGTATCTAAAGCAATCGAACAATTCATGATTTAAAGAAAAAAATCATAAAATATTTTAAAATGTGTATACAAGTTAGAACCTGTACGTAAAAATTTTAAAAATGTTAAGTCGAACATTTTTAGATGTTAACATATCTTTAACAACAAATTTTCTCATGATCTACAAAGAGTTTGAGACTGACCACTAATATTTTAGTTACTGATTCGTTTATAATTTTGATGGCAGGGGACCTGGAGTGACAGTCATGATTATATCATGGGTGATAACGTTTTACACCATATGGCAAATGGTGGAGATGCACGAGATGGTTCCAGGGAAGAGGTTCGACAGATACCACGAGCTGGGACAGCACGCATTTGGAGAGAAGCTTGGACTATGGATTGTGGTGCCACAACAGCTAATTGTTGAAGTAGGTGTGAACATTGTGTACATGGTGACGGGAGGAAAGTCATTGAAAAAAATCCATGACCTTCTTTGCACCGATTGCAAAGAGATAAGAACTAGCTTTTGGATTATGATCTTTGCTTCCGTACACTTTGTTCTCTCTCACCTTCCTAATTTTAACTCCATATCTGGTGTCTCTCTCGCTGCAGCCGTTATGTCCTTAAGGTAATTCTAAGTTCATACATATGATAATGAAAAACTTGATTAAAATGGCTCTATATTGTTTATAAGTTTTTAACTATTTATCAAAAGAAAAAAAAAAATCGATTTCAGCTTAGGCTTCCATATTACTTGTAGCTTTCAACTCAAAATTAATTGATAACTAGTGAATTTCATAGCTTGCTTATATACTATTTCAGTATGTAACTTATAGTTAATGTGAGATTTCTTAATATGGATTTATATGTAATATATGCAGCTACTCAACAATTGCTTGGGGAGCCTCCGTGAAGAAAGGGGTACAACCAGATGTAGACTACACGTTTAGAGCCACGACGAGTTCAGGAAAAGTGTTCAACTTCATGAACGCACTAGGAGATGTGGCATTTGCATATGCTGGTCATAATGTGGTGTTGGAGATTCAAGCTACTATTCCTTCAACTCCCGAGAAACCATCTAAGATCCCAATGTGGAGAGGAGTGGTTGTTGCCTACATCGTGGTTGCCATCTGCTATTTTCCTGTTGCATTTGTTTGCTACTATATTTTTGGAAATAATGTGGATGACAATATTCTTATGTCACTGGAGAAACCAACTTGGCTTATCGTCATGGCTAACTCATTCGTGGTTATTCATGTTATTGGAAGCTATCAGATATTCGCAATGCCGGTTTTTGATATGCTTGAAACCTTTTTGGTAAAACAAATGATGTTTGATCCTTCCTTCAAACTCCGTTTCATCACTCGAACTTCATATGTTGGTAAGTTTTCTCTTAATTCAGATTGAATCACTACTCTTATATAACAAAATATGAACTACACTGACTACTTGATGGAACAGCTTTAACCATGTTCATTGGCATATGCATTCCATTTTTTGGTGGATTACTCGGCTTTTTTGGAGGATTTGCCTTTGCCCCAACAACTTACTACGTAAGTAATTCTGTTGACAAAACTAAGAATATTCTTATATTTCAAAGAAACCATAATAAATTATTCTGATACACTTTTTCATTTTTCCTATGATTAGCTGCCATGCATAATGTGGTTGATTCTCAAGAAACCAAAGAAGTATGGATTGTCTTGGTCTCTTAACTGGGTATATTTCCTTTTACTCATCATATTCCACCATATATGTCATTTTATTTAATTTTGTTAAATTTGACAACAAATTGTTGTTTCTTTATGTGAAAATTGCAGTTCTGCATAGTGGTCGGCGTACTATTAACGATCGTAGCTCCCATTGGTGGCCTCAGAACCATTATCATGTCTGCCAGTGACTACAAGTTCTTCTCTTGAACAAATTATACGCAGTTATGCGTTTATTTTTGGAATACCGTCTATTTAGGACTTCCAAATGTAATGCTATTATATATTTAAATAAAAACATGATTTAAGGCTGCCTCTAAACTTCTCTTCTTTTCTTGATGTACTAGGATAAGATATGCGCATTGCGCAAGATAAATTCATATGAAAATTATTGAATATATATCTTATGGAAAAATAAAATTTATATGTTTGATCGAATTTTAATATTTTTGGCCTTTAAACAACTTTTTAAAAACTTTTTTGTTAATTACATAATTTGTTTACTCCTAAGCTGATCTTATTTTTAAAAATATTTTATGTCAAAAATCACTTATCGCATAAGAACCTAACGTTTAGGCCGAAGAATCTCAGACATACTACTTGGTTACAATGAAACCATGCCAGCTCGGTTTTATATCATGATTTAGCAATTTAAAAGTTAATTATGGTTATGAGAAGGTTACGTTCACGTGTCAATCCTATCTATCTTAAATATTTTTCTCATATTGTGCTTTTTTCATTTTGGTTATTGATTGATATAAATATTGATTTTTTAGTTTATTCTCATTTCGTTATTTTGTTTTGGTCTGAGATTTAGCAAATGTTTAAGATTTAATATTATTAACGAGATATGTACTTAGGTTAAGATCTGCGCCTTGTGCAGAATAAATATTTTATATTTTTTACTTATTTTATGTTTTTCTGCATACTATGAAAATAAAATAATAATTATATATTAAATAATTTACTATTATGTAATAATTTGGTGTTCACATATAAATGAAATGACCGCTCTTGTTTATTCGCAATCATTGTAGGGTAAATAAATCAAAACATCAATCATATTCATCGTATATGAGATATAATTAAATTTAAATGATATTAACATATAATATACTTTTAATATGAATATTTATTAAATGAGGTTTCTACTCATATGATTTTATGATTATTTGCATATTTGTGTAACAAAATTTTACACCAAGGATTTTTTTATAATGCGAAATGTTTAGTGGTTTCAAAAATTTATAATCATTTAAAAAATATGAAGTTTTCAAAATTAAAATATAAACTTTTCAATATATGTTCAACGCATATATCAAAATATAACTATGTATTTTCATATGATGTATAGTTTAATTTAAACGATATGAAATATATATATTTATATATATATTAACATAAACACCTATTAAAATAAAATTATTTATTCATATGATTTTATAATCATTGCATCTTATTATAGAAAAAAATTTAAACCTTGATCACCCAAGTTTATATGAGATTTTTAACATTTTTTTTAATTTTTACTCGTTTTGAAAAATTCAAAATGCAAAATATATAAAAAAATCTAAATTTTTATTATATGATTGATTAATGTAATTGTGTAATTTATTTTAATAATAAATAATTAAACAAAAATGATAGAAAGTATACAAATTGTTAGCAAATCTTTATTATTTAAAATTATTTTTATTATTTAAAATTATTAATTGTCATATATATTTTAATCAAATTAGGTAATTCCGTAGGTTTTATTTCAAGAAATAATATATAATAATTTCAACTTGATAAATGAATGGTCCATAATGAACATAGTATATAATATAGCATTTCCTATCAATTTAATTTTGGACTAATGATATCTCATGATTTTAATAAGTTTTAGATTCATCTTTTAGCTTATTATGATCATTTTTTGTTGCATTTAGGTCTTTGTGTCGCATTTGCATACTCATTTGCATATCATAGGGGTTAGAATGCTCATTTGGAAGTTTGGGGCGAAATTCAAGGGTTAAATTGCACATTTTGGAAGTTTTGGGTCCACTGTGATGTTAACAAGAATCCAGGGACCAAGGTTGCAAATTCGGAATATTCGACTGGGATAAATCAGACGATTGGAAACTTTGGGTTTGATTCGCGAGGGCATTTCTGCACATTCCAAAGCCTGGGTCCATTTTGTACAGAATCAAAAGGCCAGGGACTGGTTTTGAAAATAATGAAGATACCTCCATTGGAGAGCACAAGCTTTCTCTTGGCCGATCCGGAGCTTGACGACGGTCGAGCCTGTTACAGTACCACGGAGAAGGAAGCCACGGTCTGAGAGCACAACACTGAGGAGGAGTTCACGAGCTTCTCTTCGCCGGATCTGAATCCCGACGGCGAGGCTTGCTTCGGCGACCACAGATCACGGCAACGGAGGAGACGACTTTGACGGTGCTTCATGGTGGCTTGAAGATAGATTGTTGATGACGCGACGGCGGCGATTGGCAGCAGAGTCACGACGGAGACGACTAGGACGAGCCACGAGTTTTAACCACGATTAAAGCGGGTCCATTGCAGCAAGTAAGAGACACCGCTCACAACTTTTAGAGGTTGATGGCAGCGGCTTAGTGAAACGGGATGCATAACCCGCGTGCTTCGATGATCCAAATACAAGAAATCAAATGGTTGGCCGGTTATATCCGGTTTGACCCGGTTTACTTCAGTTGAACCAGGACGAAATTGGACCTCTTATAAATAGTTTTAGCTTCCAAAAACCCTAATTTATCTCATTTTCACTCAAGACTTTGTCTAAACTTGTAAAAGCTTGAATCTTTTGATAATCTAAGGAAGTACTTCATCTTATATTTGTGTTTCTCTTGCTCATTAACATGATTAGCCTTGATTCTTACATGGGTTTAAGGTTTCTCATGGAGATTAGTGAGTTGTGACCTTGTGATTCATGGGTTAAATAGATTAGGGTGATTAAGTGGATATTTAGGATTTTTATTGCTTGATTAACATTGTTCTATGCTTGCTAAGTGTTATTAATGCTAGATTAGACTTGATCACTCTCATCTAGACATTAAGCTATTTTACGTCCGAAAGATGTTTGTTAAAATGCTTGAATGAACTTAGTATTGTCTTTCACATACTTGGCCAACGACAGTTGATGTCCGAGATGTTTAAGTGGTTAGTAGACTTGTGATTCATGCATGCTTGATTGCGTTAGCCAGCGACAGTTGATGTTTAATTCATGATTAGCATAGGGGTTTTTGTCACGACAGTGGATTAATCTATATTGAAAGAGATCTAGACCTATATACTTGTTGATTGTTTTGTTTGAACATCCTAGATTGAACTTTGATCACCTTATATCAATTATCATTGTCCATGGATCCATCCTTAGCATTTGATTGAATTCTTGCACTTATTTCTTGATAGGATTTGAGATCACCTTGTTAATATTTCTAGGACATTAGCTTGTTACAAAATCATCCATCTTCTCGTTTGCTTAGATTAAGGAAGCTTGTGTATTCTTGGTGTTATAGATCTCTAGTTCCTTGTGGATTCGATCCTAAAATGCTACAGTGACATACCATTCGATTGTGGTATTGTTAGCACATTAGGTTAATTGGTGTGTGCTTAAACGCATAATCAATTTGGCGCCGTTGCCGGGGAACTAAGTAGATTTGTCACTAGGATTTCAAACTTTCTTGAGATTAAACTTTATTTTTTTTATGCTTTGTTTTGCTTTTGTATACTTACTAACCTTTTATTCTAGCTTTTTGCTATTTGCAGTGATGGCAGCAAGTAACTTTGTTTGGCCACAAGAAGAGGAAGACACACTTGAAGATCACATTGATGATGATATTGATGATGATGAGACTAACCTTTTATTCTAGCTTTTTGCTATTTGCAGTGATGGCAGCAAGTAACTTTGTTTGGCCACAAGAAGAGGAAGACACACTTGAAGATCACATTGATGATGATGATGAGCCATATATGGAGGAGTCATTTGATGAAAGTATACTCACACCAGAACAGAGTGTAAAGGAGATAAGAATGGCTCAACAGCTCAAAGAGGTATTTTATTGGGTTCCAGCAATCCAAGTGGCAGGTATATGCAATTCGACTTTAGAACTTCATTTTGAGGATATTTTCTTGCCATGTGTTGAAGAGATTGCCTCTGATTTGAATTCTCATGTGCTCATCAATGAATGTCTTGATCTGATATGTGAAACTAGAAAACTAGATGACTTGAGAGTAGAAAATCTTGCTAGAGATCATATTGAAGTTTGTTTTGACAAAAACTATCTTTGTGCTTCAATTGATCTTGAATTTGAGTTTTTGATGCTTGATGAACTTAGACCTCTTCTTGAACTAGCTGATTTAGGGGATGAGCTTGATGTGAATAAGATCTTGCTTGAGATAGAAAACCCCCTTGTCAAAGACAATAATGAGAATGAGAACTTTGTGTTTCCATCAAATGCATTTGATTATCATGACCATTTGAACTTCAATGAGCATTTCATAATTCAAGTTACATCTTTAGTGAAGCTCTTTGATGAAAAATCTGTCTATTTTCTATGGACAGTAGTGTGCTCCTTTGCATACTTTGTTTCTTGTTCTAGTAGGAGAAGAACCAAAGATGCATTGGCTCAAACTTTTGATACCTATGATTAGCAAGCACACAAAGTCAAGCTAGAGACTTAAAACAAGCTCACTTGGGAGGAAATCCCATGTTATCCATTGTATTTATTTCTTTATCTTTCTTTTTAGGTTATTTAATAAGTATGGTTGAGGCTTCTCAGGTCAAGTCTTACCTACCATGGCTGATGTGAAGCATTGTGACTCTAGACACTTGCCTTCTCCCCTTCAGTCCATGTCCACCGATGAACCACACCCGAGGCCAAGGGTCCTCTACCACCCAATTCAGCCAATAACTCTAAGTAAGTGTCACTCCAACCTTGTACATATTTACTTTTCATGTTTATTTCTTTCTCTTGATCTCTTCTTTGAGCGTACTCTCACACAAGGGACTGTGTGAAGTAAGTTTGGGGGAGAGTCTACTATCTCACATCATTTTCTGTTTTGTTTACTTGCCATGAGTCTCATGCATTGCATTGTGAATACTTATTTTCATAGAAAATCCATAAAATTTTGAATTTCTTTTGAAAATCTTCATGTAGTTTCACTTGATCCATTTCCATCTTTAGGATTGAGTCCAGAAGCATTTAGATTGCATTCATGCATTGGGAGAAACCTTGTAAAGAACACATGTCTAGAACTCAATTTGACATCCTAGCTAAACATATCAAGTAGCTTAAGCATCTCTTAAAAATCTTGTAAGCTTCGAGACTTGAAAACTCTTCTTGAAACTTGTTGCTTGCTTGATGATTGACATTGTTCTTGAAACCAACTCCAAATGAACTAAAGGTTAATGAACTTAATCTCTCTTGCATATGGGCATTTGCATACTTGATCATGGATATTATACACATTTGGGTTATCTTTCTCTCTTTGTACCAATCTTTGTTTACCCATATGGCACTTCCATACCCACTAACCCTCACCATTCTTTGAAGCCAACATTAATTTGCTTGAGTGAGGTCTTTTATTGATAGCATGTCATGTGCAAAATCTTGAGAGTATTAGGAGCGACAATGGGTTGTTCTCATATTTGGCTAGCATTAGGACTTCATTTAAGCTAGCCTTTAGGATGGTTGTTGGGTTTATGAGTTTAAATTCTTTTGATCTTGGGAATGAGAGAGGGTGAGTGAAAGAAATGAACCAAAAGAGTGTTTAAAGGAAGAAACCCCTAGGGACAAAGAAAGTTAGAAAATAAGCTCTAGAGTATCAATAAAACCCCCTCCCATATATAAAAAAATCAAGAATCAAAGAAACAATAACTGAGTGGAAAAAAAAAAGAGAGAGCTGAGCCAAAAAAGTTTAAATTCAAACTAAAAAGTCCCTTGTTGGTTGAATCAAAGAAAATAAAAGAAAAGAAAAGAGTGTTCATTGGGTGAGAGATGAAAGTGGGTGTATCTTGGGTTTGGGTTTGAAGAAAAGATGGGTAGAACTTGAAACCACTTAGGAAAATGGTAGAATGATGAGAACAAGGCATTGTATGCATGAATTGCTCATTTTCTTAGATAAATTTTGCATAATGATCTTGCTCCTATTCTTGAGTGTGAGTCACCAATAAAATATGCATTGAAAACCCATTTTCTTCACATTAGACTATCTTCTCTCACCAAGCCAAATGATTGAGATCAATTGTCCATTTGCAAGAATTCACCTTGTGTGTGTGTGTTTTAATAAATGTAAGAGTTGGCTAAGGAACTTGTTGGTTGAATGGCAATGTAACTTGTGTAGAGATAAAAGAGTATTGATACGCCTAGAGAAGCTAGAATGTAATAAAAGTGTTTGTTCATGCTATTTGCTATGTTTTCTTTGGGATGTCATATTGAAGGCTAGAAAGTGTTTCTTTTGGTTATAAGCTCCCAATTTTAAATATCTCCTTCTTGATTGTTTTTGACAAGTAAATGACTAGTGTGGGGTAGTTGATATCTCATGATTTTAATAAGTTTTAGATTCATCTTTTAGCTTATTATGATCATTTTAGGTTGCATTTAGGTCTTTGTGTTGCATTTGCATACTCATTTGCATATCATAGGGGTTGGAATGCTCATTTGGAAGTTTGGGGCGAAATTCAAGGGTTAAATTGCACGTTTTGGAAGTTTTGGGTCCACTGTGATGTTAACAAGAATCCAGGGACCAAGGTTGCAAATTTGGAATATTCGCCTGGGCTAAATCGGACGATTGGAAACTTTGGGTTTGATTCGCGAGGGCATTTCTGCACATTCCAAAGCCTGGGTCCCTTTTGTACTCAATCAAAAGGCCATGGACTGGATTTGAAAATAATGAAGAAACCTCCATTGGAGAGCACGAGCTTTCTCTTGGCCGATCCGGAGCTTGACGACGTGGCGAGCCTGTTACAGTACCACGGTAGAGACATCCAATGACGTATATCATATAATATATTACCCAACTACAGATGCTGGAGACATAAAAATAATGTATGGTTGATAGATTCTTCCTCTAGGCAGCATATCTGACAATCTGGATATGTATTTATTCCACGAGAACAAAGTTGAACATAAGTAGGAAGAGCACCTGAAACTGTTCTCCATAGGAAGTGTTGTATCTGAGGGAGAATATCCAATTTCCATATCATCCTCTTGATAGAAATCGATCCTTCAGGTTGGACAATATCATCTCCTTCATAAAAATCATGAGTAGCTGTCCAGTATCCTGACTTTACTTTATACTCCATATTTGTTGTATAAGGCCAGACATATTGATCATGTCTATTATATTTCGATAATCTGATTTGTTGGACCAACTCAATGTCTTCGGGTAACAATAAATGAGATAACTTATCCTCATCCCAAGTTCCAGTAATAGGATTGATAAGCTCTGCAACAGTCATATCAGGGACTAAACACGGAGATATTATCTTCCGAGGAGGTAAAGCTGGCAACCACTGATCTTCCCATATTCGAGTATTCATACCATCAACAATTTTCATAATCAAACCCTTCTTCAATAACTCCTTTCTAGCTTGGGTGTATTTCCATCCATACGAAGACGTAGTTGAACTTGTTGACTGTAAGAATGTCAACGAGTTGTAATAACGACCTTTATATAATCTGGCCAACAAGAAATGATGATTTTGTTCAATCTTCCAGGCTTCCTTAGCAAGTAAAGCTTTGTTAAAAGCATATAAATCTCGAAAACCCATTCCTCTTTCTGTTTTTTGTAAGCATAATTTTCTCCAAGATATCCAAGAAATCTTTCTCTTCCCTTCTGTCTGACCCCACCAAAAAGCTGTAAGCTGAGAATTGATACCATCACATATATTTTTTAGAAGTAGGAAACAACTCATTGGGTAGACGGGTTTAGCTTGTAAAACAGATTTGATCAAAACCTCTTTCTCAGCCGGTGATAAGAATTGAGTTTACCAGAGAGAAGTCTGCTCCTTAACTCTCTCTACAATCCCCTGGAAATTAGAAACTTTGCTTCAACTAAATTGCTCTGGCAAGCCTAAATATTTACCCTCTCCACCTAAGGTACTTATTTTCAGTATTTGTTGAATATGTGGTCTTATATTCTGCGGAATCCTTTTGCCAAAGATGATCGAAGATTTATCATATTTGGCTTTCTGGCCCGGGATCTTTTCATACTGATCAAACAAGAAGCCAGACAGGTAGTATCCTCCAGGTTGCTCGACAGAAAAACAGTGAATCATCTGCAAAGAATAGATCAGTAACCGTTTGACATCGACTAGCTAACCTCATTCCTCGTAAAGACTGAGACTCATGTGCTCTATCCATCATTTGAATAAGAACCTCCACCCAAAGAAGGAAAATGTATGGTTACATTGCATCTCTTTGTCGCAAACCACGTGAATGTGTAATACTTCCATATGGAAAACCATTAACTAGAACATAATAGGTAACTGACCGAACACATTCCATTGTTAGAGCAACCCATTTGTCATCAAATCCCAACTGTAGCATTGTTGCCTCCAAAAAAGACCATTTCACACTATCATTTGCCTTACTAATATCAGTCTTTATTGCAACAAACTTCTTAGAACAATCCTTCTTAGATTTGAAAGCTGATATTAGTTCATGAGCCACTAAGATATTATCAGAGATTTGTCTTCCAGAAACGAAAACTGCTTGTGATTCAGAGATTATACCATCCAAGCAGGATTGAAGCCGTAAACACATAATCTTAGAGATGAGCTTATAAGCCACTGTGCACAGACTAATAGGTCGATAATTACATATATCGGCAGCACCAGGGAATTTTGGAATAAAAAAGATATTAGTATGATTAATCTGTGGTTTCCTTGATTCAGAAAAAAAAATTCACCATACTGCAAACATCAGGTGCTATTACCTCCCAAAAATGATGATAGAAGGAAACTATGAATCCATCAGGACCAGGAGCTCTCTCTGATCCAATCATAAACATTGCTTGCTTAATTTCACCCTCTGAAACTTCTTTGATTAGTAACTGGTTCATTGCACGTGTGACCTTCCGATGTATATGGGATAAAATGTCATTACCAAACATAACATTATAAGAAACAAACATACTGGAAGAATACTCTGCAATCTGAGCTGTAGCCTCATCCTTAGTATTAAGTATGCCACTTCCATCAAAATTCCTGTGATATTATTATAGTTACGCTTAGTTTTAACTCCATGACAAATAATCCCAAACCCCAACTCTTTACATTTTCCGACTTTGAAAATTAGAAGGCCCAATAAACAAAGGCAATAGCAATCCCGCCCAAAATCTGACATTTTGCATAACCCTATGATTAGCAAGCACACAAAGTCAAGCTAGAGACTTAAAACAAGCTCACGTGGGAGGAAATCTCATGTTATCCATTGTATATATTTCTTTATCTTTCTTTTTAGGTTATTTAATAAGTATGGTTGAGACTTTTCAGGTCAAGTCTTACCTGCCATGGCTGATGTGAAGCATTGTGACTCAAGACACTTGCCTTCTCCCCTTCAGTCCATGTCCACCGATGAAACAAACCCGAGGCGAAGGGTCCTCTACCACCCAATTCAGCCAATAACTCTAAGTAAGTGTCACTCCAACCTTGTACATATTTACTTGTCATGTTTATTTCTTTCCCTTGATCTCTTCTTTGAGCGTACTCTAACACAAGGGACTGTGTGAAGTAAGTTTGGGGGAGAATCTACTATCTCACATCATTTTCTGTTTTGTTTACTTGCCATGAGTCTCATGCATTGCATTGTGAATACTTATTTGCATAGAAAATCCATAAAATTTTGAATTTTTTTTGAAAATTTTCATGTAGTTTCACTTGATCTATTTGTATCTTTAGGATTGAGTCCAGAAGCATTCAGATTGCATTCATGCATTGGGAGAAACCTTGTAAAGAACACATGTCTAGAACTCAATTTGACATCCTAGCTAAACATATCAAGTAGCTTAAGCATCTCTTAAAAAGCTTGTAAGCTTCGAGCCTTGAAAACTCTTCTTGAAACTTGTTGCTTGCCTGATGATTGACATTGTTCTTGAAACCAACTCCAAATGAACTAAAGGTTAATGAACTTAATCTCTCTTGCATATGGGCATTTGCATACTTGATCATGGATATTATACACATTTGGGTTATCTTTCTCTCTTTGTACCAATCTTTGTTTACCCATATGGCACTTCCATACCCACTAACCCTCACCATTCTTTGAAGCCAACATTAATTTGCTTGAGTGAGGCATTTTATTGATAGCATGTCATGTGCAAAATCTTGAGAGTATTAGGAGCGACAATGAGTTGTTCTCATCTTTGGATAGCATTAGGACTTCATTTAAGTTAGCCTTTAGGATGGTTGTTGGGTTTGTGAGTTTAAATTCTTTTGATCTTAGGAATGAGTGAGGTTGAGTGAAAGAAATGAACCAAAAGAGTGTTTAAAGGAAGAAACCCCTAGGGACAAAGAAAGTTAGAAAATAAAAGCTCTAGAGCATCAATAAAACCCCCTCCCATATATAAAAAAAATCAAGAATCAAAGAAACAATAACTGAGGGGAAAAAAAAAAGAGAGAGCTGAGCCAAAAAAGTTTAAATTCAAACTAAAAAGTCCCTTGTTGGTTGAATCAAAGAAAATAAAAGAAAAGAAAAGAGTGTTCATTGGGTGAGAGATGAAAGTGGGTGTATCTTGGGTTTGGGTTTGAAGAAAAGATGGGTATAACTTGAAACCACTTAGAAAAATGGTAGAATGATGAGAACAAGGCATTGTATGCATGAATTGCTCATTTTCTTAGATAAATTTTTCATAATGATCTTGCTCCTATTCTTAAGTGTGAGTCACCAATAAAAGATGCATTGAAAACCCATTTTCATCACATTAGACCATCTTCTCTCACCAAGCCAAATGATTGAGATCAATTGTCCATTTGCAAGAATTCACCTTGTGTGTGTGTGTTTTAATAAATGTAAGAGTTGGCTAAGGAACTTGTTGGTTGAATGGCAATGTAACTTGTGTAGAGATAAAAGAGTATTGATACGCCTAGAGAAGCTAGAATGTAATAAAAGTGTTTGTTCATGCTATTTGCTATGTTTTCTTTGGGATGTCATATTGAAGGCTAAAAAGTGTTTCTTTTGGTTATAAGCTTCCAATTTTAAATATTTCTCTCTTGATTGTTTTTAAAGTTTACTTGTGGACAATTAAAGGACTAGTATGAGGGAGTTGATATCTCATGATTTTAATAAGTTTTAGATTCATATTTTAGCTTATTATGATCATTTTAGGTTGCATTTAGGTCTTTGTGTTGCATTTGCATACTCATTTGCATATCATAGGGGTTGGAATGCTCATTTGGAAGTTTGGGGCGAATTCAAGGGTTAAATTGCACATTTTGGAAGTTTTGGGTCCACTGTGATGTTAACAAGAATACAGGGACCAAGGTTGCAAATTCAGAATATTCGCCTGGGCTAAATCGGACGATTGGAAACTTTGGATTTGATTCGCGAGGGCCTTTTTGCACATTCCAAAGCCTGGGTCAGTTTTGTACAAAATCAAAAGGCCAGGGACTGGTTTTGAAAATAATGAAGAAACCTCCATTGGAGAGCACGAGCTTTCTCTTGGCCGATCCGGAGCTTGACGACGCGGCGATCCTGGTACATTACCACCGAGAAGGAAGCCACGATCTGAGAGCACGACACCGAGGAGGAGCTCACGAACTTCTCTTCGCCGGATCTGAATCCCGACGGCGAGGCTTGCTTCGGCGACCACAGATCACGGCAACGGAGGAGACGACTTTGACGGTGCTTCACGGTGGCTTGGAGATAGATTGTGGTGACGCGACGG
This sequence comes from Brassica oleracea var. oleracea, assembly GCF_000695525.1. Taxonomy (NCBI): domain Eukaryota; kingdom Viridiplantae; phylum Streptophyta; class Magnoliopsida; order Brassicales; family Brassicaceae; genus Brassica; species Brassica oleracea. The sequence goes on along the minus strand of NC_027749.1, from coordinate 16,454,765 downwards.
CGGCGATTGGCAGCAGAGTCACGACGGAGACGACTAAGGACGAGCCACGGGTTTTAACCACGATGAAAGCGGGTCCATTGCAGTGGGTAAGAGACACCGCTCGCAACATGTCGAGGTTGATGGCAGCGGCTTAGTGAAACGGGATGCATAACCCGCGCGCTTCGATGATCCAAATACAAGAAATCAAATGGTTGACCGGTTATCTCCGGTTTGACCCGGTTTACTTCAATTGAACCAGGACGAATTTGGACCTCTTATAAATAGTTTTAGCCTCCAAAAACCCTAATTTATCTCATTTTCTCTCCAGATTTTGTCTAAACTTGTAAGAGCTTGAATCTTTTGATAATCTAAGGAAGTATTTCATCGTATATTTGTGTTTCTCTTGCTCTTTAACATGATTAGCCTTGATCCTTACATGAGTTTAGAAACCATGGAGATTAGTGAGTAGTGACCTTGTGATTTATGTGTTGAATAGATTAGGGTGATTAAGTGGATATTTAGGATGTTTATTGCTTGATTAATATTGTTCTATGCTTGCTAAGTCTTCTTAATGCTAGATTAGATTTGATCACTCTAATCTAGACCTTAAGCTATTTTACGCCTGAAAGGTGTTTGTTAAAATGTTTGAATGAACTTAGTATTGTCTTTTACATACTTGGCCAACGACATCTGATGTCCGAGATGTTTAAGTGATTAGTAGACTTGTGATTCATGCATGCTTGATTGCGTTAGCCAACGACAGTTGATGTTTAATTCATGATTAGCATACAGGTTTTTGCCAGGACTGTGGATTAATCTATATTGAATGAGATCTAGACCTATAGACTTGTTGATTGTTTTGTTTGAACATCCTAGATTGAACCTTGATCACCTTATATCAATTATCATTGCCCGTGGATCCATCCTTAGCATTTGATTGAATTCTTGCACTTATTTCTTGATTGGATTTGAGATCACTTTGTTTATATTTCTAGGACATTAGCTTGTTACAAAATCATTCATATTCCTGTTTGCTTAGATTAAGGAAGCTTGTGTATTCTTGGTGTTATAGATCATTGGTTCCTTGTGGATTCGATCCTAAAATGTTACAATGACATATCATTCGATTGTGATATTGTTGGCAGATTAGGTTAATTGGTGTTTGCTTAAACGCCTAATCAACTAACAAAATTCTTAATTGATTCTTAAGCCGCCACGTAACCAAAATTAGCATTTCAATTACGTGATAATTCAGCAAGACACTTTTTTAATTAGTACAAATTACATGTTATAATTTTAAAATGTTTCTCTATTAATATATAGTGTATCTTCTATTTATAAATTATATAAATAATATTATACAAAGGTCTAATATGAAACCATCGATTTATACATCATGTTGTCTGGGATAAATATCGCTTCTTTTACGTGTATGATATATAGATTTTTCGTAAAAACTACATCTAATTGCACCATATATCTGATGTTTTAGGTGCTTTTTCTCATTTGTTTTTTCAATCTTTTAACACGTAAGAGAGTTTTACAATTTATCCCCAACGAGTTCATTATACAAACTATTTAAAAAAGGAAGTAAGATATTAAATTTTTTTTAAAAACCATCCATTTATTTATAATCTAGGTGCTTCTTCCGTAGTCATGTAGAAATATTAACATTTACAAAATATATAATTTATGATATTGATTAATATTTTATTTTAAAAGTTTTTAATCGTTTGTAATTTATATGTATTCAAAACAAATAGGAATTTTTTAAACAAACATCTGATTTTACTAATAAACAATTTGATCGATTCAGTTATTTTTTGAGTATATAAGATTGTCATTATTCATCTCAGTTGAAACATAAATGTTTCATGATTATAAATAGGCTAAAATAATATTAGCTTTGTTATTTGCATTTAATTTGTTTTATTGTCTTGGATTCATAATATATATTTGTAAAATTATGTTTAATTTTGATAGATGTTATTAAGGTATACATATGGGAAAGGGTTGTCAGTTCGGAGTTGTATAAGTGAACATAATAAGTAATTTTTTTATAAGTTTATGCATGTATATAATTATTTATAATCAAACTAAATCATGATAATTTTTAATATATAATTTTCACTTATTCATTAGTTTTAAGTCGTTTTTACATGCAGAAAAATAAATAGTAAATTGTTATAAGTATAATATCCTCACTTAATTAGAGCCCTGATTTTTGAGTATAGAATCACAATCAGTTCACTTACTTATTGTATGGGTATATTGAGCTATATATTTGTATAAAATGATCCTTAAATCGTCGAAGATTGAATTTCGAATAATACAGTGACCCACTTTAAGTTTAATGCTGCGTAGTTTAAACACAAATTAAAAAGGTGTTATTGGTTTATATATTTTGATTGATTTAGAAATTCATGTAATATTTATAAATTCAAGTAAAATATGCAGATTTTTAAATTTTTTGGATTAGTATTTATAAATCCAGAGGTTTTCCCTCGGATTTGAGTCTTTGTATTTTTAACAAAAAAATCCAAACAAATCCATTCAAATCTATTGTAAAATCAAATTTATTAGTAAATCCGTACGATTAAATAACACTTGATAAGTATTTCTAAAATTTGAAATTCTTATAATATTATATGATATATACACTTATCTTTTCTCCTTTTACTCATCCTATTCTACTAGATATGTTATTTTGATACATTTTTAAAAAATTTAACAAAAAATAGTTGTTTCCTGGTGTGAAAGTTAGAGTTCTGTACATAGTTGTAGGTGTAATATTGACAGCCGCCCGTAGCTACTATTGGTGGCGTCACAATTGTCATTATTTTTGCCAAAGACACAAGTTGTTCTCAAAAATCACTTATTTACTTAAGGGCATTAACTCAGCTGAAAAGAATTTTGATTATTTTGTCAGAGGTTTTCAGTTCGAATAACCAGTATGATGAAATTAGTATTACATAATATGATTTCTGGTCTAAAAGTAAAATAAATATTATTATCTTAAATTTTATTTCATAAACCTTAAATACTGAACTATAAACTTTAACCCCTAAACTTCTACCCCGAAAAATCCAAACCCTACTACATTTATGTTATAATTACACAATCCTCTCTTAAAGGATTGTCCGAAATAAAAGTTTGGTTTATTTTATTTTTCTGAACAACATTTTTATTAAATTCAAACTGTATAAGGTCTATATATATAATCAATCAACCATAAAGGAGGAATTGAAAAAAACAACATCACTGCAATCCTCAAAAGCATGTTTGGACAAAACATCAGCGGCCATATTCTTCTCTCGATTGACCAATTCCAAAGAGCACATTGGCAGTAGAGACATCCAATGACGTATATCATATAATATATTACCCAACTACAGATGCTGGAGACATAAAAATAATGTAGGGTTGATAGATTCTTCCTCTAGGCAGCATATCTCACAATCTGGATATGTATTTATTTCACGAGAACAAGGTTGAACATAAGTAGGAAAAGCACCTGAAACTGTTCTCCATAGGAAGTGTTGTATCTGAGGGAGGATATCCAATTTCCATATCATCCTCTTGATAGAAATCGATCCTTCAGGTTGGACAATATCATCTCCTTCATAAAAATCATGAGTAATTGTCCAGTATCCTGACTTTACTTTATACTCTATATTTGTTGTATAAGGCCAGACATATTGATCATGTCTATTATATTTCGATAATCTGATTTGCTGGACCAACTCAATGTCTTCGGGTAACAATAAATGAGATAACTTATCCTCATCCCAAGTTCCAGTAATAGGATTGATAAGCTCTCCAACAGTCATATCGGGGACTAAACACGAAGATATTATCTTCTGAGGTGGTAAAGCTGGCAACCACTGATCTTCCCATATTCGAGTATTCATACCATCAACAATTTTCATAAACAAACCCTTCTTCAATAACTCCTTTCTAGCTTGGGTGTATTTCCAACCATACGAAGACGTAGTTGAACTTGTCGACTGTAAGAATGTCAACGAGTTGTAATAACGACCTTTATATAATCTGGCCAACAAGAAATGATGATTTTGTTCAATCTTCCAGGCTTCCTTAGCAAGTAAAGCTTTGTTAAAAGCATATAAATCTCGAAAACCCATTCCTCTTTCTGTTTTTTGTAAGCATAATTTTCTCCAAGATATCCAAGAAATCTTTCTCTTCCCTTCTGTCTGACCCCACCAAAAAGCTGTAAGCTGAGAATTGATACCATCACATATATTTTTTAGAAGTAGGAAACAACTCATTGGGTAGACGGGTTTAGCTTGTAAAACAGATTTGATCAAAACCTCTTTCTCAGCCGGTGATAAGAATTGAGTTTACCAGAGAGAAGTCTGCTCCTTAACTCTCTCTACAATCCCCTGGAAATTAGAAACTTTGCTTCAACTAAATTGCTCTGGCAAGCCTAAATATTTACCCCCTCCACCTAAGGTACTTATTTTCAGTATTTGTTGAATATGTGGTCTTATATTCTGCGGAATCCTTTTGCCAAAGATGATCGAAGATTTATCATAATTGGCTTTCTGGCCCGGGATCTTTTCATACTGATCAAACAAGAAGCCAGACAGGTAGTATCCTCCAGGTTGCTCGACAGAAAAACAGTGAATCATCTGCAAAGAATAGATCAGTAACCGTTGGACATCGACTAGCTAACCGCATTCCTCGTAAAGACTGAGACTCATGTGCTCTATCCAACATTTGAATAAGAACCTCCACCCAAAGAAGGAAAATGTATGCTTACATTGCATCTCTTTGTCGCAAACCACGTGAATGTGTAATACTTCGATATGGAAAACCATTAACTAGAACATAATAGGTAACTGACCGAACACATACCATTGTTAGAGCAACCCATTTGTCATCGAATCCCAACTGTAGCATTGTTGCCTCCAAAAAAGACCATTTCACACTATCATTTGCCTTACTAATATCAGTCTTTATTGCAACATACTTCTTAGAACAATCCTTCTTAGATTTGAAAGCTGTTATTAGTTCATGAGCCACTAAGATATTGTCAGAGATTTGTCTTCCAGAAACGAAAACTGCTTGTGATTCAGCGATTATACCATCCAAGCAGGATTGAAGCCGTAAACACATAATCTTAGAGATGAGCTTATACGCCACGGTGCACAGACTAATAGGTCGATAATTACACATATCGGCAGCACCAGAGAATTTTGGAATAAAAAAAGATATCAGTATGATTAATCTGTGGTTTCCTTGATTCAAAAAAAAAAAAAATCACCATACTGCAAACATCAGGTGCTATTACCTCCAAAAAATGATGATAGAAGGAAACCGTGAATCCATCAGGACCAGGAGCTCTCTCTAATCCAATCATAAACATTGCTTGTTTAATTACACCCTCTGAAACTTCTTTGATTAGTAACTGGTTCATTGCAGGTGTGACCTTCCGATGTATATGGGGTAAAATGTCATTACCAAACATAACATTATAAGAAACAAACATACTGGAAAAATACTCTGCAATCTGAGCTGTAGCCTCATCCTTAGTATTAAGTATGCCACTTCCATCAAAAATTCCTGTGATATTATTATAGTTACGCTTAGCTTTCACAGCTCCATGACAAATAATCCCAAACCCCAACTCCTTACATCTTCCGACTTTGAAAATTAGAAGGCCCATTAAAGGCCGGCCCAATAAAGAAAGGCAATAGCAATCCCGCCCAAAATCTGACATTTTCCCGCCGGTTCCAGCCGCCACAATAAATCTCTCTTAAGAAACGCAACTGTGAGAAAGAAAGAGAGAGAGAGGTCGAAAGAGCGAGAGATGGCGACGAATGAAGAGATTAAGAAAGAATTCAGCCGCAGCGGTTTCGCTCTTGTGGAAGAAGACGAGATTCTCGAGAGATGTAAGTTCGAGATTTGTCCTAATTTCACTTTGCCCAATCTCTTTTATCATTCTACAAATCACGAAACTTGAGTTATCTAATTCTTGTTCCTGACGGCTTTGCAGGTGTTACTCTCTGCATAAACTACAGCCTGAAGCCTTCTGAACTCGTTTCAAGTTGGGAACTTTATCATCTCAATCGGTATAACTCTCCCTATTAGCCATCACAAATTCATAGTAAAGTTCAATGCTTTTGATGCTCATAGTGATTGTATTGATGCTTATACGTATATTCGTGAGTTTGTGTTTGTGTGGAACAGACAAAGTTTTGATTTTTATAAGTTTATTGTATAGTTTGATGTTCATTGGTTTTGTGTTAGTGTTTATAAGAGATGGAGTTTAAAATCATTTCTTTGTGTTGTAACAGACAAAGTATTGATCAAACAGTAAAGAACGATGAAATGGATGGGTTTCTACTGCATCTACAGAACCAGCAGAAAGAATCTATTATGAAAGAGGAGTCTGGTCTGCATATCTACTCAAACAGAGATGTCGACATGTAAGTGTTTCTTTTTGTCAGAGACCCTTCTTTCTTGCATCAACTTTTTACAAGCTTGAAAAAGTCATACACACTGTTTTGGTCCAGGCTTTTGGATGGGATTCCTGAAGATACAGAAGACGACATCGTCTCTACCCCTACAAACAAGTCTCAGCGGTTACTTCCGGATCCGTTTGATTCAATAAGCAAATCGAGGGATTACGGTTACTCTACTGGGAAGTCAGTTGGACATGTGACTCCTTTTGGTCAACGAGGCCAAAAGTTTGTGGTGAGATTCAACATAGGTGATGCGGCGGCGCAGGCAGAGAATGGAGATAACAATGATGTGGAAAACAGTGAGGATGATATGATTATCAAGAAAGTTCTGACAAGACGCAGGTGTTCTCTAAAAGTCAATGGCGTTGGCCCTGAACCGGGTTGTAGGTTCATGTATTACAGAACTGAGGACAGGTTTGATTCGCTCGAGAAGCGGATCGTAAGGCATGCAGATGCATTTGCTGCCTCGGGGTTGTATGAGGAACAGGTTGATCCAGCTGTTGCTTCACAGGTAGCTTTAGTTATTATAATAGATGCTACTTTGGTTTCAAAGAAGTTTAACATTGGGGTATAGAGTTTGCTTACAAGTGCTATTGATTGCTTCAGAGAAGCATTTTTTCTGTTGGAATGATTTGTTGTGATGGAGAGGGGTTCTTGAATGACAAGTCCATTCTATTGCAAAGCAGGTAACTCAAATTATGGCTTCACTTCTCTTTGAATGTAATCACATTCTGTTTTGACTGTAAAATAGTATGAAGGATAATGATTCCTGTTCTTTAAAGAGTTGCGTAAATGATTTTTAGTTAGATAATGGCATCACATGTGGAGCACTTTAGTCCCGAATATTCTCAGTCTCCTTATCCTAATGGCATCAAATTCTATCACCGCAGTGCCGAGAGAACTTCAGGACAGCGTGTTCCACTGGATTTGAACAGACTAAATCAATTCTCCATTTTTCCTGGCCAGGTGATAAACAACATTCAGTCTTTTGCTTTTCTTCCACACAAGACTCTTAATATTCATGTGGAGGTGGTCTGAATTTGATGCAGATTGTTGGCATTGAAGGACAAAATCCTAGTGGACATTATTTCACTGCATCCAAGCTGCTGGATACAGTTCCTTTAACACTCACTGCTGACGTGGATCTACCTCCTGCTAAGAAGCAAAACTTGGATCAGGAGGTCTTAACTCTTGCTGAAGAATCCCGTGAAAAGTCAGAGGTTTCATTTGTAAGTATGCGATTCTTCATCTCAAGGGAGCTACACTAGTAATTTCTTCCATTTTCAAGGAAGCCGTTGTTATTTGTTGTCCTTTTCTCTCCTAACATATATGCATACATGGTCAAAATGTTGAGAATTTTAGAAACCATATTGCTGTATCGGTTAGCTAGGCTGGTAACTGTAAAGATTAGAGCTCCTCTAGTTTCTGACTTCGATGTTGCCAGAAAAATTTGTATGTTGTGTTCCTCTTTTTTGGGGGATATTGGAAAGAGTGTAAGCATGTATGATCTGTTCTGTATTCTAGTTTTGGGATTCGAAATGATGCTTAAGGGTATTAATCTTGACAGATAATTGCGTCCGGACCATTCACTACATTAGACAACTTGCTGTTTGAGCCACTGAGTGAGCTACTAGCCCATGCAAAAAGAAAGCCACCGCAGTTACTTTTGCTGGTGAGTAACTAAGATTCATTCAGACCTTCAATAGACTAGTACATATGTGGTGTATGATTGTATCAATGGTGGAACTTACGTTTTTTTTTAAAAAAAAAACTCAGCTTGGACCGTTTGTGGATTCTAACCATCCAGAGATTGAGAAAGGAGCTGTTGATGCCAACTTCAGTGAGATTTTTCAAGTGGAAGTCATCAGGAGGGTACTGATAATAAAACTAAAAGTTATATTCAACACTGACTGACTTTGTAATAAACAAAGATCTTCATGTTTTCTTTTTCTTTTTTGAATTTCACAGGTGCAAGAATATGTGGAATTCATGGGTTCAGAAGTACGAGTGGTTCTGGTTCCATCCCTCCGTGATGCTAACCATGATTTCATATTCCCACAGGTGCTTTTTATTTTTTCTCTCAAAACTTCTCTTCTCGCTTTTATGCATTTCTCTTCTCTGTTTTGACGTGACAAGCTTCTCCTTGCGTTAACAGCCTCCTTTCGACATTCACATACCTGATCTCGAACATCAGGTACTTGATAATAAATTTTCCATTTCATCACTCAATTCTCTGTTCACAGCCGGATATAACTGACTGCATTCTTTTCCTTCTTTTTTTTTTCTCCCATACATACAGATAACCAGTCTATCAAACCCGGGGACCTTTGAGGCAAACCAGGTATTAAAATCATTGTAATAATTATCTTCTAAGTAGCAATATACTCTCAACTCTCAAAGTCTTTAAAATATAAACATTGATTGGAGGATTCTCAGGTGAAGGTAGGCTGCTGCACAGTAGATGTACTGAAGCAACTGAGTGTGGAGGAGATGTCGAGAAACCCAAGCGGAGTCCCCACTGATCGCTTGGGCAGACTCGCTAGCCATCTCCTTCGTCAGCGAAGGTATAACTCTCTATTCAAACTATATTCTCAGCTGCTACCATATACTAAAAAAAGTATAATGTAATGAAACAGCTTCTATCCTCTGTATCCACCGCCTGAGAGTCTCCCTTATGATTCCAAACTAGCTCCTCAGGCGCTGCAGATTTCATCAATCCCGGACATTCTCCTACTTCCGTCCGACATGAAGTACTTCGTGAAGGTGAGTCAGTTATGTTAATATTGACATCAAATTCAGAAGATGTGTGAATGTGTAAGTTACTGATTTTTCTTTTTCCTGAATGTTGTGAAGGTTTTATCCATTGGGGAAGGGGAAGATGCGGCCAAGTGTGTGTGTGTAAACCCTGGAAGACTTGCGAAAGGAGAAGGTGCAGGTACTTTTGTTGAGCTTACCTACAAGGGCGATCCAGAATCGATGCATGCTTCCGTCATCTCTATTTAAAACAGAAACTGCTTTATGTTTAGGCTAGCTCTGGTATTTTATATATAAGAAAAAGCCTCCGGTTCCTCTCATTTTCTATGTTACCATTCTATGCAATTTATTTAAGCGGAAACCGGCTGATTTACAAAACATCGGGGTTTACCATACAAGACAAAAAAGGTTTAACGTATTGAATGACACCCAAAATTTAATATATTTAAATATCAGCGACTCTTTGGGACATTCTTCCTCGACTGAGTGTATTCCTCGTCTTTTGAAGGCAACCATTGATGTTTTATTTTACACGGTTGAAAATTTTCTGACATCTCTTTCTTCAATCAAGTATCTTAAGCAATTTTACCTCCTACAATGGTTCCGTGGCTTTAACTTTCTTTGTTTTAAAGTTAAAGCCCGTTAGGTCCAAAGCCCATTATAGTTAAACATAGAGTTTTCCATTTTTTCCTCGCAAATAGAAAACCATTCCCTCTCTCATTTTCTTTTTCTCTCTATGAATGATATAAATATTAAAAAACGCAGATCAAACAGAAAATAAAAATTAAAAAAAACAAATATTGATCAAATAGATCAGGCAGAACAAATGAAAATTTAATGGTTAAAATAACTTATCGAATTAGCATATTTAGAAACATAAATTTTTTAAGTTTAATATCTAAAACAAAAAATAAATTTTTTTGACCTAGACAAAGAAAAAAGAAAAGAAAATTCAAAAGTCACCATGCAAGCCTTCTGTCACAGCCAACTTATGCTCTCTCTTTCATGCAAAACACTTTTCAACACACTTTTATATTCAACATTCAGTTAATTTTTTTTTTTAGTAATTTTGTTAGTTCTGCATTTTTCGAGTTGACCGGACACTAAATTCAGTACCATACGTATGTTTGATTTCTTCTGCATTTGCTCTGCTACACATTCATACCCTTTGGCTTCGAATGATACACATAAAAAAAAAGTAGATCAAAAAGAAAATGTGTATCAAACAAAACAATTGTAGATCAAATAGATTATGCAGAACAAATGGAGACCTAACAGGTTAAACTAATTTATCGAATGAACATATTTCACCATGTTAAAAAATAAATTTGTAAGTTATAAAATATCTAAAACAAAAATACAAATTTTATATAAACAATAATTATTATTATTTTAATGAATACAAGGGAAATTTAAACATTAAATCAAAGTAAATACAATTACAACGTACAATGAAATTGAAAAAATATTAATATGGATTATTTTTGTTTGCCCATAATGTATTTGCAATAATTCTTTAGTGATTGCTATAAGATTTCCTTATCCAGTTTAGTTTATGCTTCTTCCGTCTCATTTTGTTACGGGTCAAGCCAACTTCACTTTTTCCTATACGTAACACTTTCTTAACACATATTTATGTTCTGCATGCAATTGGTTTTATTTTTATTAATTTTGTTGGTTCTGCATTCTTAGAGTTGATTGGGTACTAAATGAAATACTCAATGCATGCTTGATTTCTTATTTATTTGCTTTGCTACACATTCAGACTCTTATTTCTTAATTTTGTTGGTTCTGCATTCTTAGAGTTGATTGGGTACTAAATGAAATACTCAATGCATGCTTGATTTCTTATTTATTTGCTTTGCTACACATTCAGACTCTTATTTCTTAATTTTGTTGGTTCTGCATTCTTAGAGTTGATTGGACACTAAATGCAATACTATATGCATGCTTGATTTCTTATTTATTTGCTTTGCTACACATTCAGACTCTTTAAGTTTTGAATGGTACGCAGATCAAAAACATAGATCAAATAGATTATGCAGAACAAATATTTGATCTAACTAGTAAAACTAATTTATTGAATTAGAATATTCGACTGAATGTTAAAAAAAAAAATTTGTAAGTTAAATATCTAAAACAAAAAAATACAATTATTATACAGACAAAGAAAAAGGAAAAAAAAAACAAAGTCAGCATGCATTGGCCATTTACTATGGCTAACCCACATTCCCTCTTTCCCAAAGAACACTTTTTAACACACTTTTATATTTTGCATCGAGCTCGTTTTATTTTGCATCAACTTTGTTGGTTCTGTATTTTTTGTGTTGATTGGGCACTAAATGCAGTATCATGCTTGATTTCTTCTGTATTTGCTCAGCTATGCATTCTATTCCTCTTTCACATTCCCCTTCATTCCTTGATCTTTTTTTCTTCTCTTTCTTGTTTTTCAAAAATTTTCATTCATTTTCTCTTCCTCTTCTTGCTCTTTTTCTCCTCATTCTTCAATACTTTTCATTTCATTTTTTTTTGTTATTTGATAGTTATTGAGATTTATAATGCTTATTCTCTTTTGATTTTGTTTTTTTTTTGATATTTTCATCTTCTTTTGATTTTCTTTTTCTATTGCTAGACAGTTTTTCATCGTATGTAGATCAAAGTTGTTAATAAGAAATGATGAAAAAACGCAGAAATGTTATACTAGGACTACTGTACAAGTTTGTATAATTGAGTTGTACTTAGTTGCACTTAGAAAATTATACCAAGTTGTACTTGAGAAATGGTACGACTTGGTATAACTTTGTAAGGCGTAACTAGTGTAACTATAAAAAAAACTGCATAATTTGTATGGAATTGAACTAAAGGTGTGACTGGCAACTGCTAGCATAATTGGGAGTAACAAAAATGTGTAACTAAGAGTAAAAGTAGCAGAGTAAAAAAATATTTAAAAAATAAAGCTTGCGTAAGTATTTTTCTCTTCAAAAGCCATGAGAAAAAAAGTATAGCACTTTTTAAATAGTAACCAGCGCAAAACAATTTAAAAATATTAAAACTTTTTTTACCTGAATGGTAACTTTAACAACTAAAAGAAGAAGAATAGGTTTCTCACTAAAATATTTACTCTATTTGTGTCATACAATCATACTCTAAATTGTACTCTGACAATTAAATATTGAAATTTTAAATTAAACTGAAATTAAAATTTTAGATCTAAAACTTAAAATTTGAGATTTGGATGTAAAAATTTAAGGAAAAAAAATACCAGTAATTTATTAAGAGTATACAGAATTTTGAGTATCTCAGCATTTGACCAGGGTTGGAAAATGAATCGTATTCGAAAAAAATACTTCAAGAAAATTATGGGAGAGACAAACAGAAAACGTAGCGAACAAGAAGTGAGTTCATATCTTTTATAAAGTTTGGAACTCAGTCGCAAAATAAAAAAAATCTATTGAATCATTTTTTTTTCCTGAGATAATCAAAAAAGAAATTTGAAACAATAAGAGGAGAGTAAACAATGGCTTTGATTGGAGACATGTGGTATCATTGAGTTAAGGGTTTAAATCATTGATAACGGAACAAATGTTACCAATCATGCATCAAACTTTATTTTTTGATTTTATAAGTTTGAGTTAACATGTGTTGTAGTTGAGTTAAAAAAATGTTACAAAAACAGTTACTGCTATCATAAATTGAGCTACATGGAAAAAATTTCTGCTGGTAAATATCAAAAAAAAAAAATTATAGTTTTAAGCCCACAAATTTAACAATATCTTTATGAAACAGAAAATAAAAAAAATAAATACTATTTATCAATAATTAAATTACGTTAGTAGGTATTTTGTAAATTTCAGAATTTATATATAGTTTAAACACACAAATATGTTAAACAATATCTTATGTTTTTTTTAAAATTATGGTTTTAAAAATGTTATACAACTCTACTTAATTTTGTGCTAGCCAAAGATTTTTATAATCTTCCCAAGTCCTATTATATATATATATATGACCCAACAGTAGCAAGTCATCACTTTATTTTGAAAGCTTGTACTGCTATCAAATTCTTTAATTCAAAATCTATTTTATTATTGTTTTGTTTAATTTATTATATTATTCTATTGGAATAATGATGATATATTAGTACCTATAAATCTTTATAAAATAATACATATTGCAATTGATTTCTTGTAAAATATTATTTATACATATTACGAATAAATTATTATGATTATTTATATATTTTAAAACAATTTAATTTTTTTTTGTTTTTATTAAATATTTTTATTTTTATTTATTCTATTTAAAACTATACAGCAATTTATACATAAAAAATGTCAACAGTCATCAATTTTAATAAAATGATAATTTTTATTTTTACTGCAAACTTACTACATAAATTTACAGTTTTTATCACATAATTTATATTGTATTGCACCTCAAACTTAATACTACATGTCAAAATTAAACTTAATACAATTTTTTTTGTGTTTTTCTGCAGTTTCAATATTTTCTTTATATCAAAGAAATTATTTTTCTATCTCACCTAAGATTATTAACCCCGACCAATACTAACAAGCCACATCATCTATCTTACTATGCCACGTTTTCCAATAACCATCAATTATTATATACTTGTCCGACCAACAGTTTTAAGATTATATTGAATCTAATAAAACCCAATATTTGGTCCAAACATAACACCATACTCTTAAAGCCAAAAATCAGCTCAAACTCTGCCGATCCCTCTTTCTCTCACTCATCTGTAAAAGGACTCGCCTCACGAGCTTTCAGTTGGGCTTGTTCTTCCTCATCTTTGGACGAAGGACGATGAGATATGATATATTATCCTCTTTTGAACAGTCATCGTCTCCAATTTCACTGTTGTCTCCTTCCTTGCTAAACTTTCGCAAGCTTCTTTTTAACATGCACTCTACAGCCTTCTTTTTCTTCTGAAACCATTCCATTCACATATTTCCTTGTCGCACAATTCCTCGTATATAATCTCATAACTGGGATCATCAACAATGATCTTACATACACGCTCACGCTCTTATCCTTTATTGCTTTCAATTTCATCGCATGTTCAACATGTACTGTTCATTTTCTGTCTCAGTGTTGTGCAAGTTTTTTCTATTTACCTCATCAAAATTTTATGAAATGCGATTCGTGAAGAAAGAAAATATATTTAGATGATATTTCTCAAAATATATTCGTGAAGAATTTTTTTATATTTTTGTTTTATTAGGTCGTCTTATTCCTATTAGATCTAAGATTCAAAGGGCCATAAACACTTTTAGGTTAATTTTACTATATATATATATATATATATTAACATTATGATCTATCTATAATTAGCTTTTTAAAAATTTGAAAACCAATGCAAATGTTTCATTCGGATGTACCATGGAATATAATCATTGGAGGACAATATACCTTGACTAATTCATGTCATATAGCGAATGTAATTTCTTTAGATTAATATAAAGTAGGTAGGTATGTTCTAGCAAAAATAGATGAATATATTTAAGTTATTATTTTCTCAAAATTTATGGTTTAACTAGTTTTCAGAATTTTAAGGTTTTTTACTAACTATTTTCAGGTATGTTTTAGCAAATATAGATGAATATATACTTAAGTCATTAATTTGTGTATCTGTTAAAATTATATGTCCACGCGGTTTTTGTTTAAAGCCTAAGAATTAAAAAGCATATTCCTAAGCAAACTTGCAAACAAAGAAGCATTTTTTTTTTGTCATCTAGTATTTATTAAAGAGACAAAGCCCAAAAGAAAAAGCCCAAAACACATTACAAAGATCAAACTAGGAAGTCCAAAACAGAAGGGCAAACTAAAGGAGCCACTTGGGCCTTAAGCCCGTCGAACTAAAACCCGCAAGAGATACGTGTTGAAGCCTTCACCAACGAGGAACACGCGTCATAACATTGCCACTCGAAGGTCATGTGCCCTAAGGCCGAAACGCCACCGCACAACACCGGCAAGAGCATCACCGACGGCCTACTAATCGGAGATCCACCGGAACCACACAGGAAACAGGATCCCGTGCAAAGCAACCGCGACGTCAATATTTGGAGGTGAAAACTCAGCCACACTGCTTTATCTTCCATCGCTGAGATGTGAAAAAAAATTCTTCTTCAGGAGGAGTTCCAATCGAACATCGCCATCAAATCAATCGAGCAGGAAATCGCTTGGAACAGAACAGAAAAAAGAAGAAGAGACAATACAGAATCTGATCTAACCCGTAACCAATTCGCCATCAAACATCAGAGGATGCTGCGAAGCGGATCCAAAAGCCGGCGGTCCAACACCACAGAGGAAAGCGTGGTCCCCGGAGCCAAGAGCTGGCGGTCCAACCCCGTAAAAGAGGTGTGGTCCCCGGAGCCAGAAGCCGGTCGTCCACCATATGAAAGATGCGACACCGGAACAGAGCCAGTCATGCGATGCTTTATAAGCCATCGACGCCGGAGAGAAAAACCCGATGAAACACGGATTGAGACAGATCTGAACTCCGAAGACAAGCCGGTGAGGCGGATCGACGACTTTCTCTCTCTGCTTTCTCTCTCAGAGAGAGAGAGAGAGAGAGAGAGAGAGAGAGAGAGAGAGAGAGAGAGAGAGAGTCGCTTGTTTATTACAATTGCAAACAAGGAAGCATATTCTGCGCAATCACAAATCAATTGATAAATAAAAACAAGTTAACGTCTCTACATATCCTCATTCCTTTTTCTTTTTTTAACACATGCATATCCTCATTTCACATGCTACATTTTGTGAATATACACTCGATTCCTGAATTTTAAATCGCATAGCCGATTTTTAATTCTTTCTCTCGAAAACTGAAAATAATATAAATATAAAAATAGGAATACAAATGTTCTTCGAAACAGAATATATAAGATAAATAATTTGATTATTCAATTTCGGATAAATACGTTTTCTCCTTCCTAGGTTGAGAAATGATATTAAATAGCACCGTTGCAAAGAAGAAGCGAGAAAACAAACACGAAAGAATATTTCGAGGAAGAAGAAAATAAAGATTTTGAAGGGTAGACCCCATTAGAGAGAGATCAAAAAGAAAGATTTTTCCACACGCAAAGGGTTCCTCTTATGGATCATGTCTTCATCTAGTAGAGAGCTCTCGTTATTGATTTGAAGCCCTAATGAGATCAATCGACCATCGTCTAATGGAGGAATCGTCTTCCCCTTCTTCCCACTATTTCTCTATTTTCACGAACTACCCTCTGTTTTCCGCCGTATTAGCTTTCACCATCGCACAGTTCATCAAGTTCTTCACCACCTGGTACGTTTACTACTCATATGTAGTTTCTGAGAATGGTTTAGACAAAGACAGAGATTTTACGGACAACTCTGTTTTGTATGTTTTGTCAAAAGGTATAAGGAAAAGAGATGGGATCTGAAACGGCTTGTTGGGTCTGGAGGAATGCCTTCTTCACATTCAGCAACTGTTACAGCTCTTGCTATGGCCGTTGGTTTACAAGAAGGCTTTGGAGGATCTCTTTTCGCTATGGCTTTCATTCTCACTTCCATTGTATGGCTTATTCAATCACTTTTCTTATCAGTTTTGATGGTTAAGGCTTGAGGAGAGGATTAAATAGTTAGGGGTTTTGTGTTTTATTTTTTCTGCGGCAGGTTATGTATGATGCAACTGGTGTAAGATTACATGCTGGACGCCAAGCTGAGGTTTTTCTTTTGTTTGTTTTCTCTTTTTGTTTGTTAGCATCTGTTTTTTTTTTTTGGCTGATTTGGGTCTGTTTCATTTCCAGGTTCTCAATCAGATTGTGTATGAACTTCCTTCAGAGCATCCCCTCGCTGAAAGCAGACCCTTGCGTGAACTTCTAGGTCATACCCCTCCACAGGTAAGCGAATAATGCAAAATTGAGGCAGCTCAGATCAATAGTGATGGCTTTCATGTTAGACCATATCTGTTTCTGTGTCATCAGGTCATTGTGGGTGGGATCCTGGGAACTGCTACAGCAGTTGTTGGCTACTTAGTCACCTTGACAGCCAAGTAGCCTAAGGTGCAGCAAGAGCTCACCTCTTCTGATCCATCCTGTGTGAAAGCCTCTGGTATGTAGCTGAATCAGCCATGACAAGGAAACTGGGTGCATGGACCCATGTTTCTTTCCGGTGCTCAGCTTGTATCATTAACAACATAGTATAGGTTTGGGTCTTGTAAAGGAAACATGAAAAAAAGTCATTACACGGATCTATGATGTGGTAACAGAGGAGCTTTTGCCTTGAACTAACAAACGAGTATGATATGTTTAGATACAGCAGGATCATTACTTCTAAACTCAGATTTATGAAAACCTCTATATCTATAGTGGATCTTTGTTAAATTGCAGAGGAGGGTCAAATCCAAAACATCGCCAAGCAATGGAACCTCTCTTTAAATTATTACTGATATCCCACCCGTAGAAGAGTGTCGTATCCTTTTCTCTTTTTTTTCTTGGGTCAAAATTGTCATATTCTTTTTTTCCACTATATCTACATAGAAGCCTTTAAAGGTAATGCTAATAATCTCTAGTTATTCTAGGTCATTAAACACATCTCTTAGTTTATATTAACTAATGTCTCCTCTGCCACTTTGAAGGTGGCATGAGCTATATCTGAAATGATTCCTTTAGTGGCGATATTATAAGGAGGACCTCTTTACTTTTCTTGTCGGTACAACCTCATGAAACAAACAGATAGATTTAATTAACCAAACACGTCATATGAGAGAGTCTTGATCAGCATATGGAACATACTGTCTTCTCCGACCAGTAAGAGCTCCAAGATCAGCAGTCCGAAGATTCACCATCAAGAATATGTATGGAGGTGTGTGACCTTAAAGAATTCTCCTAGTAAGAAGAGCCATGAAGCGATCAAAAATAACATTTACTCTTCCTAGTGAATTTGTTGGAAAACTGAGATACAAAGAGAGAAACATGTGCTTAATCTTAATAAATCTGGCTATTAGTAACAAACCCGATCCAACTGTAATCAATTCTAGACTTCAAGACTGAGTTGAGAAGCAATGTTTTGCATTATTGATTATTCTGATCATGGTTCTTCACTGATAGGCCATGAATTTTACCTACTTTTATCCATGGTTTGTAAGTTTTTTAATAACTAAATACTATGTTTTGGAGTCTTTTTAGAGTATTTACAGGTTCAGGTACGTTGTAGAAAAATATGGTGATTTTTCAGTCTTTTAGAACCTTTTGATGTGCAGAACTGCACAGACGCGTCAGATGTTTAGCTATGGATGGAGACCTTACCACCGTTAGATTGAGCCCATCTTTTAAAACAATATAGAACTTTGAATTAGTTTTCCAATGCCACCGGTCTGAGGTCAATCAGCATCCTGTAGCAGAAGTTATGTCTGTGTTACTGAAAAATGGTCAGTCTGCCTCGCGAGAGGAAGCTGTCGAGGAGATAAAGGAATATCGATCGATGGTGCACCCTTGGCATCGATCGAAGGTGTTTCCAGAATGCAGGCCGAATATATTTTATGACTAATTTAGGTCCAGAAGTTACCACAAATTACCAGAATACCCCTACACGACTAAAAACCCTATTTTCCTGTTTGTTAGCCATTGTTGACGGATATGCTTCATACTATTCTAGACAGAGAGCTTAGGATTAGAAAGAGAGATCTGTACACCTTGAGAGATGGAAGATCTTGAACTCCCTTTGTTTTTTTATTCTATTCTATTTTATTTATCTATTGAAGTATTATTCAGACCATCATAATGTTTCCTATGAATACGTCTGAGTAGTTCTCTTGTTAGATTAGGGTTCTTCAAAGGTTAACTTATGGTTTGCTAAATCTATATTGTTGTTAGGGTGATTTAATTAGTTCTTCATCTAGTTGTTCTTATTACTAAGCTTAGGGTTGATAAACCTTGAACTTAGATCTTAGGATTGATTGGTGCAAGTGAGAGCTTGGCATGTTGCCTGAATAAAACTAGTATGATCTTATTAGTTAGGCACACGAGAGTTGGTCTAGGTGATTAGAGAACACATCAAACATATTCGCTAAAGCTTGCTAGAAGTAGTGTCGATCGACACTTCATAAGATATATCGATCGATAGTCAATACCAGACATCGATCGACAGTCAATACCAGACATCGATCGACAATCCATAGGAGACATCAATCGACACTCCCTTAGGACTTTCATACGAGAGTTGATAGATTATAACTTCAGTTTGAATTCGAGAACAATTAATATTCATAAATCCCTAATAACCTAATAAGTTTGCATACTTGTCATACCTGAAAATTTACATGAATCTAGGTATTTTCCCAACTTGTTAACAACCTCAATTCAATCAACTAAACAACTTGTTCACCCAATCTTCACTTCATTTACTGCTTACAACTTGCTTGTCTAGCTTTATATCAAAGACTATAAATCTATTGTGTAATCCTAGAGTCTCTGTGGATACGATACCTAAGCACTAAAACTGAACATTTTATTTGAGAGAGTAATTCACTCCTTAGGGTAATTTGAGTGATATATTCACTCATGTTAAAAATATATACTACAGTTTAATTATAAATGCAGATTATATATTTTTATAATTCAAACCAATAAAAATTTAATAACACAACAAAATCAGAAATTTACAATTTATTATCATTGACTCATAAAACAGCATTAAAGATTATCATTTTGAAACAAAAAAAAGTCCATAACATTTATCTTATGAAAATGGAAAGAGTATAATTTAATGGTTTATTCGAGTTTCGGTTTGTTTGAAGACATGAAACTTGATCCCATTTGGATATTTTTTAAGTTATGTTATGATTTAATTTGGGTTTCTTAGGATTTGGTTCGAATTAGTAATACACTATAAACTTAGTTGAACTCATTTTAGTTTTGGATTTGGTTATACATCAGATTTTGGTTATCCAAATATTTGCTTGTGATTCAAAAGTACACAGTTTAGTTTGGCAAATTTAAACAATTTTTACTAACAAAAGCTTTGTGAAATGATTTGAAGTGTTTGTTAAGAGGAAAAAACAAACAAATAAAAACTAGCAACATCCAAATATTTGGCATTGTTGCAGATTGTCTAGCCCTTTTGGTTGCACAAGTTGTGATCATATCAACAGGTTTTTCGAACCTTATCTACAAGTTAGACTGTCAAGAACTCATTCACCTTCTTTCAGAGAATTGGTCATTTGATGTTCATTGGATGGTATATTCTAATCGATCGATCACATTCTTACGGCTTTCGTCCATCTGGTGATCGATCGATGCGTTTTTCTACAAAAACACATCGATCGATCCATTTATAAAAAAACGTACAAGATTTTCCGAGGATATTCCGAGAAACGCTTCAGATTTTGTTCGATCGATCGATGGTATATTCTAATCGATCGATCACATTCTTACGGCTTTCGTCCATCTGGTGATCGATCGATGCGTTTTTCTACAAAAACACATCGATCGATCCATTTATAAAAAAACGTACAAGATTTTCCGAGGATATTCCGAGAAACGCTTCAGATTTTGTTCGATCGATCGATGGTATATTCTAATCGATCGATCACATTCTTACGGCTTTCGTCCATCTGGTGATCGATCGATGCGTTTTTTTACACAAACGCATCGATCGGTCCGTTTATAAAAAAACGTACAAGATTGAAACCCCAAAAACTAGTTCCTCGGAATTTCCTCGGAATATTCCGACGGAATTACGAGGAAGAACAGGTTTTCCTCGGAATTCTCTTGGAATAGTCCGAGGAAATTCTAGGGTTTTTAAACCGAAAACAACGTTTTGCGGTTTGAATAACACCTATATAACCCTTATTAAGTGTCTTACGTTCATTATGAAGTCAAAAATTTGTTCCTTACCGTATAATTAACACTTTTCCGATTGTATGAACGAAATCCCACAACATAAGAGAAACACTTATACATTTTAATGAACGGTATGCTTTCAATTCGTTTTGAAATTTGTTATTTCATGGGTTATGCTCATCTATACAAAGAATCCTCAATGGTATGCATTACAATTGTATTAGAAATGAAATACGGCAAAAAAAATTGATGTTTTGAAACCCCAAACACTAGTTCCTCGGTATTTCCTCGGAATATTCCGAGGAAATTCCGACGGATATTTTACTATCCGTCGGAATGTCATCGGAATATTTTCATTTTACCGGGCAAATATTTCGCGAAAATTGAAATTAGAATTCCGACGGAATTCCGACGGATAATATGCGTCGGACCCTAGGTTTTATAACCACGAGCCACTTCTTCTTCCCCATTTCTTTCTTCTTCCTCTGCGCGACTCCTCTCTTGTTTCTCCGGCGATTTCCCCCTGAAATCCGACGATATCTCCGGCGATCTCCCCCTTTTCTTCCACAAATCATGTAAGGACCCTATCCCACTCTCTTAGGTTCTATTTGTTAGGTTTTTGTGTAGTTTTGATAGATTTTTGTTAGGGTGATTGGTTAGATTGGTCAGGACTGTGATTTTTGGTTGTATAATAGGTTTAGAATTGTGATTTGGTTGAATAATTTGTTTTGTTGAATTGATTTATAATTTTTTTATAATTTTTTTATTTTTTTGTATTTATAAAATCGATTTTTGTATAGAAAATCGATTTTTGTATTTTACAAAACGATTTTTCTATATAAATTCGATTTTTTGGATTTTACAAAATCTTTTTTGTGTATAAATATTATTAATATATATATTTATATTATTAAAACTATTTTTTATAATTATTAAACTATTTTTTATTTATTAAAACTATTTTTTGTTTATTATAACTATTTTTATATATTTATTAAACATTTGTAATATCTATAAAAAAAAATTGGGATTAAAAACTATTATTTGGAATTTTTTTTTTTATAAAAAAAAAATTAATTTATATATTTCTATATTTATTAAATATTTATTTTTTAATATACAGGTCTCATGATGATCAGACTCCGCCTCGACAGCGTCGTGGTCGTGGTGGTACGGGGAGCCAGTCTCGGGATTTCAGCCATTTTCAGGATTCCCCTTCGCCCCACAGCTCCAACCATACATCTCCCTCTGCTGCACCCGCTCCTGCTCCTCTCGCTCCCGCTGCTGCATACGCTCCTCCTCCTCCGGGTCCTCCGGGAGTGATGAGTGTTGCGGAGTTGGTTCAACAGCCCGATCGTGATCATCTTCCGTATCTCACTCTGTATCCACATGGACGGGGTCAAAAAAGGTAATTAAACGTTTTTTTTCTTTAAATTTGGATTCATTATTAACCGTTTGTTCTTTTTATTAGGTTCAATCGATCCGGGAACGGGATCAGCGCATGGATCAACCGTATGATGTACTCGGCCCTCGACAAGGGACATCCGACTTTCACTCACTTCCCTACCGACAAGCAGGTTCTGTGGTTTCGTCAGTTTGCGGTAAGTATTCTAATTTTTTACTTATATTTTTAATCTTTAATATTTTTTTTTAAAGTTCAATTTATTTATTTCTTGATTTTTATTTTATCATCAATTTACATTATTTAAATTTGGCTATTTATATTTCAGTAGGTTCCAAAGAAGAAGGGACGTTTGGTCGGTTTGGGTCGTCGCTCCCGGTCGGCTGCTCCTTCTTCTGCACCACCGCCATATGTTGATCCAGAAGTTCTTACGGCTCAGCTGAAGGACAAGGATGATCGGATATCTGCGTTGGAGACCAAGATGGCAGCTCAACAGGCGGGCTATGAGGCACAGAAGAGGCTGAACGAGCAGATGATGGAGATAATGAAGAGGATGTACCCGAACGAGGTGTTCCCGAACATTCAAGACCCATAGTTTTTTTTTTTTTTTACCAAAAACTCGAAATGTTTTATTTTTATTTGTAGAACGTTGAATTATCTAATATGTTTTCAGTTTAAATTTTAATTTTATATTTTTGAATTTAAATTCCACAAATTTTAATTAAAAAAAAAAATTTAAAATTTTTTTTTTTTCGAAAATCCGAGGAAAAGAACCCTCGGAAATTTCTGACGACCTTTTCCTCGGAATTTTAAAAAATAATTCGAGGGAATATTCCTCGGAATTTTCCGAGGGACCACGTTCCTCGGAATTTTAAAAAATAATCCGAGGGAATGTTCCTCGGAATTTTCCGAGGGACTACGTTCCTCGGAAATTTCCGAGGGCCACGTTGCTTGGAAATTCCCGATGCAAATTCCGAGGAAGATTTCGTCGGAACTTCCGTGGATTGGACCATCGGAAAGTTCCTCGGAATATACCGATGAAGTCCTCCCTCGGTATATTCCGAGGAACTTTCCGACGATCTAGTGGTCCTCGGAGTTTCCTCGGAAATTCAGTTCCTCGGAATTCCGTCGGAAATTTCCGAGGGAATTCCGAGGAAAAATGAATTTCCGAGGAGTTATTTCCGACGACTTTTTTCGTCGGTATGTCGTCGGAATAACCTTATTCCAACGACATACCGACGATTTTTTCCCTCAGTATGCCACTGTTTTCTTGTAGTGTCCTTTTCGCTATTCGATTCTTTATCTTTCTTTTTGGTGTTTTATATGTTCAATTTATGTGTTGTATTTACGCTATGGCAAACTCTTTAGGTTGTGATGCCTTCCTATGTTGTAACACCTCCTCCTTTTATGGAGTCTTAAACTGTTAAGATAATGAAGTAAGGTTTGACCAAAAAATAATAAAAAAATAAAAAATAAAAAAACTAGCAACTATAAACTTTATAAAAGTAGAAAATCTTATTTAAACTTATAAATATAGCACAATTATTTAATCTTCAAATGCAAACATATTTATACTTCAAATACAATTGTTAAAAGATACAATTTTTAATCTTTGACCAAATATCTCTCTCTATAGTCTATTTCTGGTATATTAAAAGAGAAGAATTACAACATTTTAAATATGATACGTATTATCATTAAAATGATTCTTAGAAGTACTAGAGAATTAAGTTGGTCCATATAAACATATACTATATTTTTTATTAAACTAATCATAAAATAATTATTACTATACAAAAATATAGTTTTCTTAAATAAAAGCTACGAAATTACGTAATATGATTAAAATATATATTGCAATTAATGATTTCGAATAATAAATATTTTGTAACAATTTTTATATCTTTCATCTTTTTTTGTTTAATTTATCTTAATAATATAAAATTAAACGATCATATTCACCATATAATAAAATTTATATTTTTCATATATGTTACATTTTCAAATTTTAAAAACAACTTTAAATTACTAAAGTTGTTAAAAATCTCACATTTAAAATTTTATACTCAATAGTTTAGAAAAAATCAAGTCGACAATAGATCTAACGAACCCGTTCACACAAAACATAATCCCCTTTTCATTTTTCTTTTATTGGTGACTATTTTTTTCCCAAAAAAAAATAAAATAGTTGACAGATTTGGCCAAACTCATTTTTAACATATTAGGCTTTTAGACAATCATTTAGTCCGTTTAGTATTATGCTTAAGCTTATCATAAAACCCAACACATATGTTAGATATATTTCACAAAGTCAATAATTTCATATCTACTATTAATATATAAAAAGTATTTAAACACTCAAATATATTGTTATGATTATGTCATTACGATACGGTATAATGTATTGTATGGGTAACAAATACGTAATGTAGAGTTTTAAAAATGTATTTAATCTCGCGCAAGACGCAGGTTATTACTTAGTATATATTAAATTAACTATATGAGTTAATTATTCATCTAACATGTAATTGCTTATTCAATAGTATTTTGAGTATTTATCTGGTGGTTGAATTTGTCTTTGGTAAAATTTCTCTTGAAATGTTAATTTTTTTAATATTTTGGATATCCATTCGAATTCAGATTCAGGTAAAATTCGTAAGCCAAAACACCGTAAAACAAGATCGATATTTATGTTGGATTCTATTTAATTCGGATTTATTTTTATCGGATCAGTTCGATCTATTAGATTCAGTTTATTTGATCCTCTCTACATCATACCATCACCCATAAATTCGATAGGCTCTGTTTGTATAAATTATTAATAATATTTTTAGAACAGTGTGCGTATAAATTGTGACAAAAATTCTTATAACACGCTACCATGTATCACAATCAGTGAACAAAGTTTAAGCATTGCTGTCCAGCATTTTAAAACATTGTTTTTATAGCACTAAACCACACCGAAGAGCAAGTCACGAAACAAAAGGCATGAACGAACTATGGACTAAACGACTGTAA
This sequence comes from Brassica oleracea var. oleracea, assembly GCF_000695525.1. Lineage (NCBI taxonomy): Eukaryota > Viridiplantae > Streptophyta > Magnoliopsida > Brassicales > Brassicaceae > Brassica > Brassica oleracea. The sequence continues at coordinate 16,429,296 of NC_027749.1, read as the reverse complement.
CTTCAAACGATTATGTCCACAGAACCAAATACTTCTTTCATTGATTGTCGCATATTACAATAACTACATAAATTTATATGATAATGTGTTCGTCGTTCCATATCAACTACTTACTAATTTGACAAAACATTAGGAACTAAAAAATTCTTTGGATCTACATACATCGTGTTTCATTCATAAGATTTCTGAAGTATCCGAATCAATGAGAAATTCAAATTCTGTAAACTACTCATTTACAAGTAACGTCAACTAAACCGGGCCTAAACCGGACCTCGTGATCTAGTGGTAAAGGAACATCGGCTGAGGTACCCGTCATCACGAGTTCGAGCCCCGGCCACAACGGATTTAACATGGTTTCCGTTTGGCCTCCAGGACTTTCCTCGCCAGTTCCGGTTGGACGCGGTGGGATAGTCGGACTAAGTGAAAAAAAAAAAAAAAAAAAAAGTAACGTCAACTATTGTTTAATTTTTTTTCGTCCACCATCTTTTGTATCAAAAATTCATAAAAGCAAAGTTTTGGTATCAAACAAAAAAAAAACGAATAAAATACAAAATGATGAGCGTTTTGAAAAAAAAAAAAATGATGAGCCTAAGACACGTGAGCACACACGTTTAATCGTATCATCTTTTTGTTTTATTTTTTATTCGTTTAATCTTATCATCGACACCTCAAGAACACATGTCTTGTTCAGAGCAGGTCTCTGAAGCATCGCCGCCTCCAAAATCTCTGTGATGGATCTTCACCGGTGGCGAAGCTTTATGTTCCCAACGCCACATGGATGCTTCGTCTAAGTACCACCATTTATTTATTCTGCTTCATATCGTGGAAACCAGATGGCAGGATTCTCAATATAGTCACCAGAGCATCAACCTAGAGATCAACGACAGATTTCGGGGGTAGAATATTTGTCGAGACGCCTTCTGTGTATTAAAGATCAATCAATGATTATATAACAATATTTCTATATATCATTAACTTGTAATACTCTAGCTTCCTCTTTGTATATATACTCACATCTTTTGTTGCTACCATTTTTTTTTTTTGGTCAAACTTTTGTTGCAACCATTATCTATTCAACGGAGCTTTATATTTCATACCCAACTATAATGATTCTGATTTGAAGCGGTCAAATAGATTCCTAACAACTCAAATCCTTAAACAAAGTGAAGAAGATTACTCCATCTTGAGAGATGAATCAAGCATTAACCAGTGAACACGAAATCCACTCAACACCTCCAGAATTTGACATCCTCCGAAACAAAAAGAAAATAGCGATAAAACACTGTTGAGATTAGTAGAAATGAATAGTCATGAGCTTTAATCTCTAAAAAATGTTTATAAAAGTATTATCTCATACTTCGAAAGCTTCAATAGAACACAAAACAAAAATATACGAAAATTAGAAAACTAGAAAAACAAACAAAAATAGCGATAAAACACTGTTGGGATTAGTAGAAATGAATAGTCATGAGCTTTAATCTCTAAAAAATGTTTATAAAAGTATTATCTCATACTTCGAAAGCTTCAATAGAACACAAAGCAAAAATATACGAAAATTAGAAAACTAGAAAAACAAACAAAAAAATATATTATATTATAGGTAAAAGAAAATAGATAAATATTTAATTTGATTGATTTAAAAATTTTAAAGAGAGAAAAAGAGGTTTTCCTGATTCCTCATTTGTTCTGACTACTGTAAGCATTTATTGTTTACGTCCTTAGTTATTAATCCATTCTAACTTTATATCCAGTTTAAATAACGAAAAAATTACACGGAAAAGCAGTTTAAGTGTTTTATTAACACAATAAGACATTTATTACTACTCACATACTTTTTTCTAGTTAAATCTCATTTTCACTCATAAACTAACAAAATAACATTGACGTCTAATACCCACTACACTAACTAGAATAAAATGGGACTCTGGAACTTTCTTCTTTCTCTTTCCCTTTATACATCTCTATAATTTTCGAAAATGAAATCAGATTTTTCCAAGTTCATTTTTCCAGAAAAGTTTTCTTTAATCATTGTCTTTTTTCCTAAGCTATCTTTTGAGATATATGAAGATACATGACTGATGGTGGTGTAGTGATGTGTATTCGATGGCAATATCAACGGTAGAGACGTTGGGGACTCTCTTCTATGAACTACCATAAACATATTCTCGTCACTCTGACTCATTATTGCCATGAATTAGAATTGAAAGCTATCACATTTGGGTAAAAATACATAAAAAAACAAGTTGAGAGTGTAAAAAATCGTGGAAAATAGGCGAGATATGCGGAGATTAGGGTTTCTGGTCGACAATGGCTAAGGAAGAAGATGAGGTTATTTTTGTAATTTTACAACATTAATGAAAAAAAAATCGTGTGTACATTACATTCAAACTGTACACGTGTACACTTAATTTGTATTATACATCAAAGTGATTGTGTACTCATTTTTGGTCTTTTTATAGGTTTTCTATCTAAATAAATAAGCTTATGCGACTTCATGAACTCACATAATGCTAACACAATGTACATGTGAAGTTTCTTTCTTCTTCCCATGTATACGCAGAATCGAGGCATCCTTGAAATCTGACTGAACCCAAATTTCATCCTTTCATCCTTCACACCTTGTTTATGAGTTCTGATTAGTGTGTGTGTTTTCATGCTAGCTCCATGGTAGGTTTTAACTTGATTAATTTATGGTTGTTTTAAATATGCACTCTATCATATCTCTCGTACACATGTACACCACCATACTTTTTGTACACATGTACGCTATTAGACTTTATCATACACACGCACAATGAAGATGAATTGAATTTTGTGTTTTGTTCATCAGCTCTGTTGTCGTCAACGAAACTGGCAAGAAGTGCGATCTGCAATATCAATGGAGGAGTATCACCTTTTTGAAATTTTGGTCCTCTAGTTTAATGTTTCTTTCACAATATGCCTTAAACTTCCAATATGATCAAATTGCTTCACAAATTTACCTAAATACTTTTAATGTTGCAATTTGGCCTAATATACAATCAAAATGATTAAAATATTTAAAACGAGACGCTAAAAGTCATCAAAAACATGAGATATCATATATGTACACATGAGTAGTTTTTGTATGTACAGATCGAATATCATTATGGCCCATAGTATTTCTCTTTTTACAAAAAAAATAGTGAGACATGATTCAAGTATATATGTACACCAAGAATATATAATATTGTACATGTGTACACCAAATATTGTACATACATCTATAATTATATGTCACATAAACAAAGTCAGAAATATAACACATACGCTATCAACATCTAAAGTAAGCCTCATTCAAAACAACAAGAACTTTTTTTTATTCACGTAAACCACGCTTCCTTGTCCTTATACCTACAAAGACAAATCTATCACTTTAACATGTACATGCATACACTAACATTATGTACACATCTACGTGGTCATCCAATGTACTCGTTTATCCGAACATGTGTACACTAACATTATGTACACATCTACGTGGTCATCCAATGTACTCGTTTATCCGAACATGTGTACACTAACATTATGTACACATCCACGTGGTCATCCAATCTTTAAAAAAAAGGTTTTTTAATGAGTGGCAATTTTGTAATAATTTCATCTTCTTCACATTAGGGTTTTCTGTGTTTTCTGCAAATATAACTCACAGCCGCCATTGATTTTTATCATGCAATCTTCATTGTTTTTGCGTTTTACCTCTAGAACTTACAAATATTATATAGATTAACCGATTAGAATCCAAAACCAAGAAAAAAAAACAGAAAACAAGTTTTAATTTCAAGCTTTGGCATATTATATCCAAATTGCCATCGCTCTTTTCCACCAAATACTTATATGTCGGTTACCCAATCGTCTACACTGTGATACCACCGCGTCCTTTGTGGGATCGGTTGAAATTTTGGTCTCGCAAATAATTTTTTTTCACTGTCGAGAAATGTGAATCCGTGGCTAGAAATAAAAAGTAATTGTCTGCTTTTTGTCAATTATAAAATTTAATATCATTTCAAAATTTAAAATAATAATTGGCCTTCACATAAAAGAAAGAAACTAGAAGTCACTATCGTTAACAATTAGTTAAGGATAAGTATATAAATAACCTATAAAAACTATTTTGGTAGATGAAACTCTCCTGTAGTGTAATAAAAATATAGAAACTGACTCTGAGTGTTAATAACTCTTAAATAACTTTTTTATAAATTTGAAAACTTAACAAAAACAGAAAATGAGAGTTTTAAAGAAGTACCATGCTAACGAATCCAAAAGAAAACAACAAGACGGTCCAGTCCACAAGCAGTAGGGGGGCACTGTGAAGGACCACGTGAGTTTGTCAGACAAACACGGACCAACTTTTGCCCCCAACCCGGACCGGCAAAAACCATCGCTCACCGCTCCTTCCAAGATCTCTACCCGTACACGTGTCACTATCTCTGCGAAACTGCATTCATCTAAATCTTAATCAAAGGTTCTAAAAGTTACCGTTGAAAAGTACAACTGTATCTTTAAAAATTTGCTCTCGGGAATTGCAGTGGAAGTTTTAACTCTTTGCTAAACTCTTTTGTTTTCCCGAGATTCCTCCTAATTGTTTGTGATTATTCCCATTTGCATAATTACTATTGCTTTATTTTATTAACACTATACTATAGTAGTAGATGATCGTCGAGTCACTTCCTCCCACGTACAGTCGTACACATGATGAATACTACTTTCCTTTCCTGAAAGTAAAATTTTCTAAAATATACGCGTTTATTAAGAATTTAATAAATGTTTATAATTTAATTTATTTTTTACTTTCTTATACATTTTCCAATAATTTTCCACCAATAAAATTTAATCAATTCAAATATTCTCAATTAATATTCCTCAAAAGTATAAAAAAATACCTTAACAATATAGAAAATCTATCTTTGTGGAACAAGAAAAAAATCTAAAACATCTTACTTTCGAGAACGAAGGTAGTATTCTTTACGGCATTGGCAGTCTTTTGACGAACCAGATCTGAGCATTATTATTATAAAAACCCAATTACACTACTCTTCTGGGCTACATGACTGTGCCATTCGTATATAAAAACACAGCGTTAGCTGATGTTTCTAAAGACTTATTCGACTAATGATCGAAAACGAAACAAGTATTTTTTTTAGCGATTAAGGAAGGTAAGCGGTAATAGAATAATGCAACGTTTTGAAAACAGTAGTAAGCAAAAAACGATTCACGAGTGTAACGTTTCTAATATAGTTTAGGAATTGATATAATAAAATGATTTTCTTCAAAAAAAAAAGAAAGAAAACTCTTAGTGATACTATCTATTTGGTTACACTCTCACAATGTACTATACATCTACACGAATCCAAATAATATATTAGAAATAAAATACAGGAGTCGGATAATAATGGGAAACAAACAAGATTGATATTCGTTGTAGTTTTTTAAAATAGATTAGATCTCAATCCGTGCAACCGTGCGGGTTTTTGTTTTCATTTATTTTTATATAAATATTTTGTTTTCAATTTTAAACTGGTATATATTATAATATATGTGTCTATCAATTTTTAAAATATAATAAGTTTACGGTATTTTTTTCATTGAATAGATTGTTTTAAATTTTCACATGTATTTGTATCTTCTTCTAAATATATATTTTTGGATTATTATTTCATTATTAAAATCGTAACTATATATATAAAGATTAGTAAAATATTGTTTTATTGTCATATTCAAAGATATTGTAACATTTCACAAATTTTAAAATTTTTTAAAAAATTAAAATTTTCGCTTCATAGATTTATATTATCGAGTAAATAATTAAACATTTAGTTTTTGTTTAATTTTTAAAATAAGCTATATAGTTTAAATTTTGTTTTCATTGGTTTAAAGTAGTAAAGATTCATTGTTAGATAACATGATTTTTGTTATTTAAAAAAGAATCTTTATAGTTTTAAAAGTTAACATCGACAAATATTTAACATATGGAAGTATAGTATTTAATTTATACTATCTATAAATCTAATGAATTATCTATTCTTTAAATCCAATTATTGATAGCCAAATAAAAAATTCTGGTAGACCCAAAATTTGAATGATAAGATTAGAGATTAAATGTAACATGACTTTATATGAATAGATTCATTAGGTCTATTTTAAAAAAAAATCACACATGAATGAAGACTGTGACTTCTGTTTTAATATATAACATGTTTTTAGAAATATATTTCGCAAAAATATTTTTTATAATTTTTATTAGTAAAGCACATCCGTTTGGAGTACTGCTATTCGATAACTAGTGTCAGTACCAAAGCATTTTCACGGACCAGATCTGAGCATTATTATAGTTAAGCAAACCCATTTACACTATTTCCAACTAAGAAGAAAATTCTTTTGGGGGGGGTAGGGAGGGGGATATATATGATTATGTCATTCCGATAGAAAAAAGACAGAACAAATTGGAGTTTTGAAGACTATCATTCTGTTGACCAAAAAAAAAAAGACTATCATTCTCATCTCTACAACAACCCATCTGGCATTCAATGACTCTCTGCTAAATCTCTCACATTCATAAAGTTGGGTCTACGAGTGTGACGACTCTTTGATTGTTTCGCCACATCTTCCTCACTTCCACTTATATCCTTTTAATCCCTTCTTGAAGTCACCTCTCTTTCTTTATCCATTAATGAATATATAAAACCTTATATTACTCCTGACTTCTTGTAAGAGTTTGAACAGATAGATCTCTGTGTTCTGTTTTTATTTATTTATCCTAAGAAGAATGAGATCTCAAGGGCTGGAAGATAACAAAGGGTGTCTCGGACCAGGGACGCCGGAGATGAACGGACATGGTAATATCGGTTTCGAGTTTCAAAAAGGTGCGAACCGGACACCAAACCACCACCGGTCCACTATGGGGAAACCCGCACCATCAAAATGGGACGACGCTCAGAAATGGCTCTCCGGAGTTGGTTTGTCTCGCGGCGGCGGCGGCGGCGGAGGTGGAGAGAAGAACCACCACTCGAGGAGCTGTAAACCGAGAAACTCCAACGCTGATGATCTTCGACTAATAGCTTCTGCTTCGGAGAGAGAACGCGAAGGAGAAGATCAGTACGTTGAATACGAGGACGGAGACGCGGCGGCGGGGAGGCCGGAGGTGGAGACGAAGAACGTAGACTGTGGAGAAGCAGGTGGTTCGGTTTGGAGGAAAGAGAGTATTAATCCAACGGCTGCGATTCGATCGGTTTGCGTGAGGGACATGGGGACTGAGATGACTCCGATCGGGAGCCAGGAGCCTTCTAGAACAGCTACGCCTGTGCGAGCCACAACGCCGGTCGGGAGAAGTCCTGTGACGTCACCGGTGAGAGCTTCTCGCCGCGGAGAGACGGTGAGGATGGCGACGGAGGTGGCGACGGTGACGGATACTAGAAGCGTGGCGAGTAATAATAATGAAAACATTGGAATAGGAGATAATAGTAATACTAAGGCGATGAATGCTATGGAAGCTCGAGCCATGGCTTGGGATGAAGCAGAACGCGCTAAGTTCATGGCTAGGTGATTAACACTAATTAATTGGTTAATGAATGATTTAATTGGTGCTAACGTGGCTTCATTATATACCAGTGTTTTGAGGTTTTATTTTTGCTGGAATGTGGTTTAGGTATAAGAGAGAGGAAGTGAAGATACAGGCTTGGGAGAATCACGAGAAGAGAAAGGCCGAGATGGAGATGAAAAAAATGGAGGTAAGATTCTCATCAAATACATTGTGGATCGGTTTAAACCGGTTTTGGTGTTGGTTTGGATATTGTTCAATATTTAAGCAAATATTTCTTTGAAAAATGAATAATTATCTTAAAATTCAAGAAGTGAATGTCTGTGTAGGTGAAGGCGGAGAGGATGAAAGCGAGAGCGGAGGAGAAGTTGGCGAACAAGCTGGCGGCGACAAAGAGGATAGCGGAAGAGAGGAGAGCAAATGCGGAGGCGAAGCTGAACGAGATGTCGGTGAGGACATCGGAGAGAGCTGATTATATAAGGAGAAGCGGTCATTTGTCTTCTTCATTCTCTTTTAAGTTTCCTTCTTTCTCTCTGTGTTGGTAGCAATTGTTTTGTGTTTACTTCTATTATTATTGTATTTAGAATGTAATCGTGTATGGACTTAGTGACGCAATGACTAACGGAAAAAATTAACGGCTGGGAGGAATTGAAGTAAAGATAGTCTGACCATGAACGTGAGACCAATTATGAAGAAGATACAGATAATGTTCGGTAACATTCAACAAAATTAGTTTCAAAACACGTTTAACAAAAGTTTGAATTCAAACGTGGTTTTATTTTTATTGTTTGTTATAGGTAATAGTAAAAAGAAATTGATGTTATAACATGTAATTAGATCATGATCTACGTGCCACCAAGGACTCTTCAATATGGTAAAACCGTACCGAACCGAAATAGACAATATAATTTGGTTTTGGTATATACCATAAAAACCGAATGGATGTGATTTTATAAAAACTATAGGATTTAGATATGGTTTGGTTTATAACCGATTAAACTGAACAAAACCGATCAAAAGTAGAAACATGTAAATAAGTATATATTTTATAACGATGAATGAATATTTGTTATATACATTTTTTTTTTAATAGCTATTACCAATTTTTTTACAGTAAAGAAGCCTTAACTTGAACTATAATTAAGTATAATTAAGTAACACTTCATCGCAACCGAGACTTCTTATATTTTTAGTCTTTTTTTTTATCTTTTTGCTTTATTCTAGCATTGACTAAATTGAAGTAAAGATTATAAATTTGATGGAAAACAATTAGTAGACATTCTTCACAATCTTTTTTCTTATCTATAAACGACAAAGTTTCGTGCTCAATCGAAGGAACATTACTTTGATGAACACTAAATATGGAAGAATAGAAAAACTTTTCTTTGGTATTTTTGTTTTGTTTTTATTTTTATTTTCAAAATTTCAAGCTTTGATTTGATTATTTATTAGATGGTAGAAGCGTTTTTTTCATTCTTTTTTGTTCTTTTATTTAAACATATAATATTTTTTTCATAAATGATTGTGTTGACAACATGACTCAAAAATCATATAATATGATCACAAACTAAATAATAATTTTTTTTTGTATAAAACCAAATAAACCAAAAACTGACGGTATATAAACCGAACCGAACCAAATTAAATATGGATTTAGAATGGTACATGTATTTTACTAACCGAAATACCGAAAAAACCGAACCAAAACCGAACCGATATCCGGATTGAACACCCCTACCACCATAGGTTTTATTTTAAATTGATTAAACAAATTTTATAAGTTGACAAAAAAACAAATTTTATAAACTAAATGAATATTTTATTTAATTAATTAAATGTTGTTTAGTGGTAAGAGGTATTTTAGTTATGTACTTCCTTCGTTTCTGAATAAGTGTCACATTGACTCTTTTCACACAGACTAAGCACTACAAGAAAACATGACCTTAACGACTACAGTATTAGTCGCTTATTGGTCGTAATATAGGCTTTACGACCAAAAAGCTTCGAAAAACGATTGGTCGTTAGAAGCTGGTCGTAAATAATTATTCGAGGCACATTGGTCGTAAAGTTACGACTAATGGCTTTAGTCGTAAAGCAGACGTAAATGTACGACTAAGTAAATTGGTCGTAAGTTCAACGTAAAAGTATTAGTCGTACATGTGACGCACATTTACGTCTCGCAAATTAGATGTACATAGGTCGTAAACTTACGACCAATTTGGTTCTATGTCGATGTTTATTTGTCGTAATATAACGACTACTTTACACCGACGTTAGATGTTCATTGGTCGTAAATTAACCCTTTTATTTATTTATTTTAGAATTTTGTATTTGATTACGAATATAATATATTAATTAAAATCAAATATTTAAATTTATTTTGATTTTAATTTTTAAATTTTGATAAAATTAAAAGAAAATATCTAAGATTCAGAAACATAATAGTATCCATAATATAAAACATTCATAATACTAATTAACTAAAACCGAAAAAACTAAGTGTTAAGGTTTATTTCGTCGAAGAGGCCGGAGCTATGCTCATCCGCACGTCGCTCTAAATCTGCCTGCTCTTCCGGAGTGGGCTCAGGGACAAAGCTCGGACGTAGAGACTGCCACCTGGAGGCAAGAGCCGGGTTGATGTTTGGGGTTGTCTCTATCATCAAACGAACATATTTGCCATAAATGCAAATTTGTCCCTGTGGTCAGCTATTACTTCTTTGGCCGCAGTCAAATCCCTACGGAGAGAAGATTCTTCTTCCATTCTTGCAGCGTGTTCAGCTCTCTCCCTCGGGACATTGTTGACAGACCTGATCATGATAATACGTCCCCTTTTCTTCGGGGCAACCTTCAATTAATAAATACATATTTAATTAGTACATATGTAAAACTAACTTAAAGAATAAAAAATGTAAATAAGCATATATATTTAAGAGATCAAGTTTTTAACCTGCTCAAAAGTTTTGTCTTGTTCGACGGTGGACAGCTGGACCGGTGCACCTTCCGGATTTTGTTGCGACAACTGAGTCTGGACCTCCTGGATGCGAGCCTCAATAGTGTTGTAGATCCTCTATGCTCGAGGATGCGAGAAAGTGCCATCAGAATGCTGGTGTGTCGTCTTGTAAATTCGGGCCAGAGATGGTGGTGTTCCTTCTTGGGCAGCCTGTATAAAAAAAAAATTTAAATTAAACTCACGCATTTAATAAATAGTCAATTAATATATATTTAATAAAAATTAAAAAAGAACGAAGACTTACAATTTGTAGTGCCCTCCCAGCATGTGGAATCTGTCCGGAAGTATGAGGTACTGGCAAGTTACCATCATCATTGCGGGTCAACCAAGCCTTAGAGCAAGTGAGAGACCTCTGAAATGACTTCGGCAAATACCAATAAGACTTCAAGCCCTTCCAAACGTCACTGCTGAGGTGTGCTTCTTTTGCGTCATCCCCCAAAACCCTCCACTTCTCCTTCCAATCACCAACAATGTTCTTTAGGCGAGCCATCGCCTTTTTGTAGAACTCCTCCTTCATCTTTTCGTTGATAGCAATGGACCAATTCCATTTTTGCTACAATAAAAAAAATTAAATTAAATAAATAATTATTTTTGAAATAAACAATAAAAAATTATATTTAAAACTAACCGCGAAGCACTTGAACCAAGTCCTCCGAACGTGGTCATGTGCAACAGACCAGTTCGGATGCGCTTCCCGGAAGTTTGTCCTGATGATATCTCCAACGCTCTGTCCCACCCAATTGTCCGTCGAAAACCTACAAAATTTGAAAGAATACATATATCTAGAGAAATTGTATAATTAGTATATTTAAATGCAATTAAGACTTTAATAAATTAAAGATTACGAGTAAGTGTGGAGTGGTCGATCTGGGTTGATGATTCGTAAATCTTCTCGTCCCGGCATCTGGAGAAGGTCTTCCACTGTATATCTTGCATATGGTGCATTCGGTGGCACCATCAAATCTTGATGAACAAATGCAGGAGCCGGAGCAGCTGCGGGACCCGGAGTTGCTGCAGGAGCCGGAGTAGCTTCGGGTGCGGTGGACTGCTGCTGAGGATAGTGTGGAGGATGATGCTGTTCATTCCGGGGCTGCTGTGGAGGCTCATCGTACTGGAGAAAGAATTGAGCAGGGTCATCGAACCGCGAATCGCGAATAGTAAGCTTCAGGGTCATATGCCTGTGGAGGCACATACTGATCGCCATTATGAACTTGGCTATCAGGCACATTCTCTTGGCCGGATGCAGTGCCAGAAGTAGAAGCCGATGGATCCGACTGTGGAAGAAAGTTACTCGCATAAGAGTTTCTACGCGTAAGGTTCCTAAGTCTCTGTCTACCGCTAGCCATAGCAATATTCAATCTAAAAAAACAAACATAAAAATACATGGTTATAAACAATTCAAATTTATTATATAAAAATAATCTAAATCTATTCTAATTTGATCATAATCTAACTCCATCCTAATATAATTCCACCCTAAACTAATTCCAAACTTAAACTAATTCCAAACCTAAACTAACTAACCACCTAAACCTTAAAAAAAAAATGACCTATAGAGAGATGAGAAGTCGTTGTTAGAGAGAGGGTAATGAGCAACTAAATAGCTTCGCGAGGTCTGCGTATATATAGAGTTTTGCTGTTAGTCGTAAATTCGTTGTAAATGTACGACCAATGAGAGACTAGCAGTCGTAAATAAGTCGTAAGTTTACGACTAATAGGGGACCAAGAGTTATAACGACTAATGAGAGACTACTTGTTTTTTACGACCAATCAGATACTAGTGGTCGTAAATAAGTCGTACATTTACGACCAATAAGGGACGCAATATTTACGACTAATTAGGGACTACCGTTGAAAATTTGAGTAAAAAAAGAAGAGAAGAAAGATACCTAGAAACACAGGTGGAAATAGACAAAGCGAGACCTACGTAAAACATACGTAAGTCTCGCCTTGTCTCCAACTACATGTTTTCTAGGATCTTTCTTCTTCTTCTTTTTTATTCAAATCTTTATGATTTGATGAGGAAATTGGTTTGGAATTGTGTTTGATTTGGGGAGCAAAGTGGTGAGCCTTTATAGGAAACTGCCGGAGGCTTTATGACTAATAAGCGTCGTCTCGTTTTGATTTAGTCGTAAATCAGAAGTAGTTAACGACTAATTAGCTTCATTATCTTTTAGACTAGTTGTAACGGAGCCATAATTTACGACTACTTAGCTTCGATACCTTTTATATTAGTCGTAAATTAGTAGTAGTTAACGATTATTTAGCTTCATTATCTTTTAGACTAGTCGTAAGAGAGTCGTAATTTACGACTAATTAGCTTCGATTTTTGTTTTAACCCTAAAACCGAAACCCCAAACCCGAAATCACAAACATCATAAGTTATACACTTCCAAACCCCAAACCACAAACCTCAAACATCCTAATTGAACAAAAATGATCGGATAAGTTATATAAATATTATATGTAATACAAAGTGTTTAATAATACAATAAAAACTCGATCACTCATCATCAGAAACATCATCCACTTCATCGTTTTCTTCAAATTCATCTTCGTGGGCTTCGTCTGTTGCATCGTCTGGAAGTTCTTCATATCCCTGGTTGTATGGATCAACAAGTAAGATATCATTTGTAGCTTGCTCTGGTACTTCTACTTCATTTACGATATCTTCTTGTAAAGGCGGTTGTTCATCAGTCAAGACTCGACCCCGAGGTGTAACTTTTATAGCGGCTAACCAAGATATTCCAGATTGTCTAATCTTCGGATATGGAATAAAACAAACTTGGTCTGCTTGAGATGCCAATATGTAGGGTTCAAATTTGTTGTACCTCCGTGTAGCATTTATATCAACAACTCCAAACTTGCTATATCGAACACCTCTATTGATGGTGAGGTCAAACCAGTCACATTTGAAGAGAACACATTTCAGCTTTACCAGACCGGGGAACTCTACTTCGATGATCTCTTGTAAGATTCCATAGAAATCAGTTTCACATTTCACACATACTCTATAGTTCATTGTTGCTCGCCGACTTCCATATCCGTAAGTGTGAAAAGTGTAGCCTCGTGTGAAATACATTGATGTTGTGGTGACCTTAGCGACCGGACCTTGTATCATTTAGTGAAACCACTGATGATTGAATGGATCATCATAATCAACCTGGATCATCAACATATATATATATATATTTATAAATATATAACTTCATAATCAACCTTAAATATTATATTGTGATGTGTATACCTGCGTTTTCAACCACTTTACAAAATGTTGGTCTTTCCTTTTGTTGAGATCATTGGTTGATATCCCTTGTATACCTTCTTCGACTTGGGCAACAAAATCGCTGTTTTATGCCAATATATATATCATTAAAGAGTACTATATATATATATATGTGTGGCAAAAATATGTAACGGCCAAATTAATTTTAATTACCTTTCAAATGCCTCAATCTCCTCGCAGTTAAAAGTATATATGTG
>NC_027749.1:16413450-16415165 GCF_000695525.1 Brassica oleracea var. oleracea | reverse complement strand
TGGAACATCTTCAACAATATATGTCGGCATAACACCACCATCATCATATCTGCTCGTAGTCGTTTTCCGTGTTCGGACTTGGGACCCAAAGTAGTACGACGTGAAGTGAGATGTTTCCTCATTCAAACTCCCAGCAACTATTGAACCTTCCACCCTAGCCAGAGTTTTGGCTTTCCCTTTCAAATATTTCATGGCGTGCTCGTAAGGATACATCCATCCGTTATGAACAGGTCCACGAAGCAATGTCTCATACGGAAGGTGGACAACTAAATGTTCCATAATGTCATGACAAAAAATAATCTTCCTATTGGACGATTTTTCAGGCTGACGTGGACGTTTTTCCTGAGCCTCATATGTAAGATACTTTTTATATTTTTTGATTCTGAGTATATTTTCCGATGCCTACAAATGTACAAGCCAACGTAAGATATTTTTTATAAGTTTTTTTCCAAGAAGAAGTAATAATAGCTTTATTTGTTACCTGCAAGTGTCTCATGAACATTTTTTGGAAGCAACTCCGCAAATGCAAATGGTAGAAGTCGTTGCATAAACACATGACAGTCATGGCTCTTCATCCCTGAAAACTTATATCCCTGCTGATCAACACATCTTGATAGATTTGAAACATATCCATCAGAAAACTTCACATCTGATGTCACCCACTTGAACAACGCTGCTTTTGCTTCTGCTGACAATCTGAAAATGGGAACCGGAATTTTCCCATCGTTTCTAATATGCAGCTCAATCCTAGAACATAATGCAGGCAAATCCAACTTTGAGTTCTTGTTATCTTTTGTCTTCCCGGGGACGTTCAACAATGTATTGATGATGTTGTCAAAGAAGTTCTTCTCTATATGCATTACATTAAGATTGTGGCATAGAAGTAGATTTTTCCAATATGGAAGTTCCCAAAATATACTCTTCTTGTGCCAATTATGTTGTGTCCCGTAACCAGCAGACATATTTGCAGTAGTATGCCAATTACCCCCTTTCTTAACTGTGTCTTGTGCACCATAGTAATCAATATCCTTCTCGATTTCCTCTCCAGATTAATATGGCGGAGCGGTGTTTCGTACAACCCTTTTTGACTGAAACAATTTCTTGTTCCTTCGGTACGGATGATTAATGGGAAGAAATCTCTGATGAAAATCAAACCAGGACGTCTTCCTACCATTTTTCAGCTGAAATGCGTCTGTGCTTCCCATACAATAAGGACAAGATAGCCTTCCATGCGTCGTCCATCCTGACAACATCCCGTATGCAGGAAAGTCACTAATGGTCCACAAAAGAACTGTTCGCATTGTAAAGTTTGTTCTCGTTGAACAATCATATGTCTGCACGCCTGTTGACCATAATTTCTTCAATTCTTCTATCAAAGGCTGTAGAAAAACATCAAGGGAACTCTTCGGTTGCTTTGGCCCAGGTATCAATATACTCATGAAAAGCAATTCCTTTCTCATACACATCTCTGGTGGAAGGTTGTATGGCGTTAAGAAAATTGGCCAAAGCGAATATTGTCTTCCAGACATTCCAAATGGACTAAAGCCATATGTGCAGAGCCCAAGATAAACGTTGCGGGGGTTGTTTGCAAAATCAAGGTACATCAAATTCAAGTGTTTCCACGCTTTTGCATCAGAGGGATGATTGATCTCGCCTTCCTTCTGAGTATGTTCTGCATGCCATCTCATCGCTGCTGCCGTCTTTTCAGATTGATA
>NC_027749.1:16411432-16413287 GCF_000695525.1 Brassica oleracea var. oleracea | reverse complement strand
TTTCTGAATCTCATAATAAGATTCATCACACTGATTATCTTCAGGCAAATACTCTTTAAACAACTCAGCCCATGCTTCCATATAAACTTCAGGTAAGTTATGATCAGTTTTGATATCCATCATCCTAGCTGACAATGATAATTTAGAAAAACCTTCTCTACAACCTTCATAAATTGGCTCATTAGCTGCTGCTAGCATCTCATAAAATCTTTTTGCATCCAAATTAGGCCCCTCTACATTTTCACGAAATGCATCTGTAACCATATCATGCATCCTATCATGATCTACCATATGATCCTCTTGAAGGTTACAACTTTCAGAAGGTAAATGTGGTTCCTCTCTGTTACGAACATTTTCAACCTGATTACTACTACTAGCTTCATTCCTATTATCAGCTTCTCCGTGGTTAAACCAGATATAGTATGGGGAGTAAATCCTCTATTTACTATATGTTTCCAAACCGTTTCGCTAGCAGCAAACTTGGTATTGTTGCATTTACGACAGGGACAAAACATTTTACCCGTTTCTAGTGTGAGAGACGTCTGTCTGGCGTGGTACATGAACATCTCTGCTCCGTTGAGAAATTCTTCGGTTACTCTTCCGCTTGAATCTTTATGCGCATACATCCAACTCAGAAGCTCATAGATATTTCTAGACATTTTTTTTACTTTATCTCGTTTTTTGTGTGCATCTTAAGAATGAGGGAGAAGATCATATTTATAGGGAAATTTCGATTTTGGTAGGTTTCAACGAATTTACGTTTGATAATAACGTAACCACCAATGTGCAACTGCATTCCTCGTAAATTGGTCGTTAATCAGATGGTACAGTGTCGATGTTTCTTAGTCGTATATTTACGACTACTTTACGACAAAAACTATAGTAGAAAAATTACGTATAAGTTACGGCGAACACTCAGGTAGTCGTAATTTAGTCGTAAAGTCGAAGGTAATTTACGACTACACATTTGTAGTCGTAAATCGTAGTCGTTACTCCCCCGTTTTCTTGTAGTGAAGAAAGTAGCGGAAATATATGTAAGTTGTTATTAATTAAATATTTCTGACCAATAGTATTTGGGATAAATAAAATTATTTATAAAACCAATGCAGTTTGCAATTAATTTTCAGCTGAAGTAAATATAATTTGCATTAGAATTGTGAAGTGACACTTTTTATGTAACAAGAAAAAAAATTAGAATGATACTTATTATGAAACAGATGGAGTAATATTTATTTTATATGGCCAAATTAAAAAATCAATGTTTGGGATAGATAATTCAGGAAGACATTATTCATGCTTCTGAGCATGAGGCCGACCTTCTGTTTCATGTTTGGAGAAAATTTATGTCCAAACTTTGCTTTATCCATGTTTTCGTATAAAATGGAAGATTTATACTAAAGAAAATTCTTCCATATTTCTGATTATGGAAGTCTCTAATCTAATTGCCGACTATGAACTACCTATATAAAAGGAGTCCAAACCTTAGAATAAGGGATGACCATTATCACTACAAGAAAACATATTTTTTACTAGGACAGTATTCGTTGTAAATTCGTCGTAAACGGTGTGTTACGACGAATTAACGTCGAAAGACGTTTCGTTGTTAAACGTCCGTCGTAACGGAGGTTTCGTTGTAAACGACTTGTTACGTTTACGACGAAATATATTCCTCGTAAAGCGCAGGGAAAGGATTCGTCGTAAACGCCACGTAAGAATTCGTCGTAAATCCCACGTAATTATTTTGATGTAAAGCACACGTAAATACTTTCGTTGTAAATCACTCGTAAACATTTCGATGTAAAATCCTCGTAAATATTTCGTTGTTAATCACTCGTAAATATTCGTTGTAAACTCC
>NC_027749.1:16377241-16408441 GCF_000695525.1 Brassica oleracea var. oleracea | reverse complement strand
TTTTTTCTTAGATTTTTTTTTGAAATCTTTTTTTTTCTGATTTTTTTTTTCGGATTTTTTTTTCTCCCGTTTGTGTGTTGTGAGGAAGAGAGTTGTGGGAAATGACATATATATAGAGAAATTTTCGAGTTGGGTAGTTGAAATATAACAACGATTTTACAAGGAATATTTTACATGGATTTTACATGGTTTTAACATATTATTTACAACGACTTTACGACGAAATTAGGTAAGTTAAAGCACATTTAATACACGTTTTCACCTAAATATAACGGTAACATGCTTCGTTGTAATGTCGATGTAATGATTACGACGTATTTCTCATTCCACGTACATTCGTCGTAAACTTACAAGGAGTTTACGACGAAATCAGTTCGTCGTAAATTTACATGGCGTTTACGACGAAAGTTAGATTCCTCGTAATTTCGTTGTAAAGCCCATGTAAATTTACGACGAAATATTTTCGTCGTAAATGTTCGTTGTTATGGGCACGTTTTCTTGTAGTGTATACACAAAAATATTAGAACTAGATAGATAGAGCTAGGGTTTGTACATCAATCTTATAGTTCATGCTCTAAAAATCAATAGAACAATATTTTTGATCTCTTTTCCTGCTTTTCTTTAGTTGCTTTTACGTTCCATACTACCACAAATGTACATGCATGAATTTATCCTAACAGTTAACATTGTTATAACTATTTTGTGTAATCTATCTTGCTAATAATTTGGTTCATATTATAATCTGTTTGAAATTTTTTTTTATAATTAGTGTTAAGCATTTAACTTCAGATAATATATATATTAAATATTTTTATAATTATTTTTGTTATTATATTTACTGTATAATGTTTATATATAGCTATATCTCTATTTCTTTATAATAAAAAATGATTTAATTACTTTATAACAATTACTTTATAATAAAAATGATTTAATTACTTTATAACAATTAAAAAATGATTATAATAAAAATAATTATTTTGTTACTATATTGTTTGAATATAAAATTAATTATTGTGCTGTTTGAAAATATTTACTTTATAATAAAAAAAATGAATTTAATTTAAAATCTCATAAAAAGTTGGATCCAAGAGAATATTTCCTTTTTAATAAAAGAGATGTAAGCTCATCCTTTTCTTCTTCGCATATTCCTGAGTGGAGCATAGTTTCCAAAAACAATTAATGGACTTTATTTATTGTCTAATACCGTTGATATCATCAGAGAAATCAGTAGATCATCTAATCAGTACTAATTTGCTACACCGATACTCCTTTGTTTCATACTTTCACTATTTTTTAAACGTGTCTCTTAGCATTTTTTCTTGTTTTTTTTTTTTGAGAAAATCATTTTTTCCTTGTTACGTAAAAATGTTATTTTAAAATTCTAAATGAGTAAATTTCAGTCATTTTTTTAATTTATGTAAAAAATGTCAAAGAGTGTAACTAAGAAACTAAATGACATTTTTTAAGAAATTAAATGAGTAACAACGAGTTGTTTGACATTTTTCCACAACATATATTTTCTCTGTTTCGTAAAGAGTGTCATTTTGATATTTTCTACACATTTAAGAAAATAAATAAAATGAATTTATGCTCTTATTAATTTTATTTATTTAACTAATAATATTTAGGATAAATAAAATTATTTATAAAACAATGTGTTTTGTAGTTATTATAAAACTTAAAGGAAATATAAGTTACATTGAAATTCTAAAATGACAAAAATTGTGTAAGAAAACAAATCTCGAAAAAACATTTTTTGTGAAATCGATAGACCGACAATATTAAAGTACGTTCTCAGTTGGCTCTGACTTAATTTGAGTATTTGCTCCTTTTCCAAATGAAACTTTTTTCTTGAGGAAGAATCTTCTTTCGTTTCATCAAAAGCTAGAACTCCATTTGATTAAGACTAGCAATTGGATTCAAAGTAACTCCACAAACCTCCATATTAGTTTGAATACCAACCTCAACTTGGTTCTTAACTTGACAATCCTGGATTTAGCTTCTCCAATTACATTTCTTATGAAGATGTATCCTTCCGACACTGACGTGTGTCTCCTTGCAATGAATTGTGATTTTCAACTAACTGTTATTCACCTTTAGTCACAATATACTTCAGAACTCTTCTCTCTTGCTTCTACATGCACTCTGTTTTTTTTTTCCCTCTATGATTACGTCGTTAATGTATATATGTTGACTCATAAGTTCTTTTTTTTATTTTTTTGTCAAATCCCATATAGATATGTGAATCTCTCATCTAGTTCTACTGATTGTTTAGTTATAGAAGTTTTTTTTTCTTTTTAGATAAAGATTGGTTATAGAAATTCTTATTGACATGTCTTGTATATGGTCGGATCCGGTTTCATTAGTTAGCCGGGATCTTGTTCATTTCTTATATACTTCCTCCTTTTATGTATGTTTTAGAATTTTTTTTTTGTTTCAAAACTATATATTTTGTATTTTTCGATGCATTTTATTATCAATAATGATCAATTGTAAATTTCAAAAACATTAATTAAATTTCTTGATTTCTTATTGTCTTGGAACTATAGAAAACAAATAATCGCAAAAACCTATGTATTTATAACTAACGTTTAATATGTTTTTATTAATATGTCTGAAAATTCTAAAACATGTATTGTTTTGAAACAAGAGAGTATATTTTTGTGTGTTTTATAACTCCAATAGTATTCTAAGATTTGAAATCTTCTCCAATAACAAGATCTTTCTAACTAATTTTCTAAATAACATTAAATCTTTGTGTCGTTTAACTTATTGCATTTATCATCTGTTTCTTGCATTATATTCTTCATTTAGTGCTAGATTGGGGCGAATAGATTTGACTAGATGATCTACAAACTGGTTATGATGAAGGTTTTCTAAATCTCTTGTGGTAAATGTAACTGAAGTAGAGGGAAAGAGATGATTTAGAAATTTTTAGATTTTATAATAAAAAAGGAAAATCTTTTGTATGCATTAGGTTTTGATCATCTGTTTGGTTATATTAGGTATGGTCCCTTGTGAGAAGATTCGATCAGCCACAGAAGTACAAACCATTTATCAGTAAATGTGTGGTGAAAGGAAACATGGAGATTGGTACTGTAAGAGAAGTTGATGTAAAGTCAGGATTACCAGCTACTAGAAGCACTGAGAGATTGGAGTTGCTTGATGAGAACGAGCATATTCTCAGCATGAGGATCGTTGGTGGAGATCACAGACTCAAGGTAAACGCACCAACCTTTATTTCTTTCTTTTTTTAAATCAATGTTTCATTTGTATTAAAACCCCATTTTTTCTAATTCATGTTGCTCTGTTTATTAAATGTGATTAGAACTATTCATCAGTTATCTCTCTTCACCCTGAGACCATTGAAGGAGGAAGAATAGGGACGCTTGTGATCGAGTCCTTTGTGGTAGATGTACCAGAAGGGAACACAAACGATGAGACTTGTTACTTTGTGGAGGCTTTGATCAAATGCAATCTTAAATCTTTAGCTGATATCTCCCAACGCCTTGCGGTTCAAGACACAACAGCTTCCACATGAACAGAGTCTAAGAGAAGAGAGAGAGATTGAAGAAACTTAATGAAATGTGGAGTCAAGAGAGAAAGATTCGGTGCGGTGGATGAAGCTTTCAAAGGGAAAAAGAGAGTGTCTCTTTGAGGATGGACAAGGCAAATAATAATCGCCATTTTACCGTTTACATAATAATAAGTTTCTTTATTTAACACTTTTTTTTGTTTGTCAATTTGATGAATATTTTTGGTTTCTTTCTTCTCTGAAGATCCAAAATATGATTTTGGAGATTTGGCTTTTGCCACCACTTGCAGGAATCTTTACAATTTGCAGAGAGACATGTTAAAAGATGTGATCATGGGGTTCCACTCTTCTTCCCTTTTTTTTGTAACACTTAAAAGTTGGTTGCACCCATAATGGCCACAGTTCCTTCTTAATTTTATTTTTTCTACCTTTTTTTTTTGTTTTATGATTACTAACTTTATTGAACCAATAGCATCTATGGGATGTGAAAATCTCCATTAACACTTAAAAGTTGGTTGCACCCATAATGGCCACAGTTCCTTCTTAATATTATTTTTTCAACCTTTTTTTTTTTCAATTGTTTAGGGTTTTGGAAGTTGATCTCGGATTTTAGGTTGTTTGATTGAACATTTTAGGATTGAATGGATAGTTTAGGATATATAAGTTAGGATTGTTGTTTTAGTTTTTTTTGGAACATTTTTTGATTTTTAAAAACGTTTTTTGATTTTTTAAAACGTTTTTTTTTATTTTTAAAAACGTTTTTTGATTTTTTAAAACGTTTTTTTTTATTTTTAAAAACGTTTTTTGATTTTTTAAAACGTTTTTTTTTATTTTTAAAAACGTTTTTTGATTTTTTAAAACGTTTTTTTTTATTTTTAAAAACGTTTTTTGATTTTTTAAAACGTTTTTTTTTATTTTTAAAAACGTTTTTTGATTTTTTAAAACGTTTTTTTTTATTTTTAAAAACGTTTTTTGATTTTTTAAAACGTTTTTTTTTATTTTTAAAAACGTTTTTTGATTTTTTAAAACGTTTTTTTTTATTTTTAAAAACGTTTTTTGATTTTTTAAAACGTTTTTTTTTATTTTTAAAAACGTTTTTTGATTTTTAAAAACGTTTTTTTGAAAAAAATATAAATATTTAACACCATTTTTCTTCATTTATAAATTTTAACAACATTTTTCTATATTTATAAATTTTTTATAATTTTGTATACATATATATATATGTAAATCATGTATAGTAAATTTTAAAATTTTTAATATTTTTTTTTAAGTTTCCACTAATAAATATTTAACAACATTTTTTTTTTAAAATATAAATATTTAACAACATTTTTCTTCATTTTTAAATTTTTAATAACATTTTTCTATATTTATAAATTTTTTATAATTTTGTATACATATATATATATGTAAATCATGTATAGTAAATTTTAAAATTTTTAATATTTTTTTTTAAGTTTCCACTAATAAATATTTAACAACATTTTTTTTTTAAAATATAAATATTTAACAACATTTTTCTTCATTTTTAAATTTTTAATAACATTTTTCTATATTTATAAATTTTTTATAATTTTGTATACATATATATATATGTAAATCATGTATAGTAAATTTTAAAATTTTTAATATTTTTTTTTAAGTTTCCACTAATAAATATTTAACAACATTTTTTTTTTAAAATATAAATATTTAACAACATTTTTCTTCATTTATAAATTTTTAACAACATTTTTCTATATTTATAATTTTTTTATAATTTTGTATACATATATATATATATGTAAATCATGTATAGTAAATTTTAAAATTTTTAATATTTTTTTTTAAGTTTCCACTAATAAACTATGTTTGATGGGTTAATTTTTTTTTTTTAGGGCCGAGGATGAAGCCCGCCCCGCAGCCCGTCTTCGACGTAGTTCGGTGAGCGGTTCCCGTGCATCGGTATCGTCTCATGACTCGGTTCCGGTATATATTCCCGCTCCAGCTCCCTCTGCCCCTCACGCTGCTGCTCAACAGGATCCGGGGGTCATGCCGGTTCATCTATTGGTTCAACAACCAGGTCGAGAGCATCTCCCGTTTCTCCAACTCAACCCACGACGAGGCCATAGCACTTGGTTAGTATTTTTTTTTTTTTGTACCGTTATATTTTTTGCTTTAATTAACTTGCTAACTTGTATTTTTTTTTAAAGGTTCACCAAGTCGAAAAATGGCATTAGCCGGAGCATCAACCAGATGATGTACTCCATGCTCCGTTTTGGATATCCAAAGTGGAGTGTGATCCCTTCCGACGAACGAGAGTTGTGGTTTCGTCAGTTTGCGGTATAGTAACCCTTCATTTTTTTTAAGTTTTTACATTTTTTTACATATATTTACTTATTAAATTGTGTTTGTTTTGTAGCAAGAGTTCAACTGGCACTCCGATCTTACGGAAACAGTCCGTAAGAAATTCAACGAAAAGGCCATGGACTCTTACACAAAGCAGATAAACGCGTGGAAGACAGTTTGGCAGAAGAACAAGAAGCCACGGTTCATCAACGGGGGGGTGTGGGAGCAGTTGATAGCTCATTGGGAGAGGGAAGACACTGCAGAGACGTCTTCTAGGAACTCCAGGAACCGGAAGAGCGATCGTGGCGGGAAAGGGATGTATGTGCACAACCTCGGCGCTTGCTCCATGTCTACTAAGGAGGATGAACTTGTAAGTTTTTTATTATTATTTATCTTTATATTTTTTAAATAAATATTTTATATATTTTTTGGCTAATAATGGCGGTTTTTTTAGATCGAAGCAAATGACGGTAATCCCGTTGATCGTCTCCAACTCATTAAGGTGGCTCACACTAACAAGACGACGGGTCAAATTCAGGACCCCGTGATCAGAGGTGTAGTTGATTTGGTGGAAGCTGAGATAGTTTCTCAATCTCAGCCTCTCTCTGATGACGGCGACTCCACGGGAGCTTCAACCAACCTGTCTCTATTGCAAATAAATGAGATGGTTGAAAAGGTAATTTTTTTTATTAATATATTTTTTTTATAATGTCGATTACTTACTTGTCCATATTTACTTACTTTAAATATTTTTGTAGGCGGTTCCTAAAAGGAAAGGAGGCCGTTTAGTTGGGTTGGCCCGTCGTGCTTCTTCGTATCCGGCATCTTCTTCGCAAGCTCCGTATGCCGATCCCATGATTCTCGAGGAGCTACATGACAAAGATGAACGGATTGGGGCATTGGAGGAGCAGAACACCACTATCCTTTCCGAGAATGCCACTATCCGTTCGGAGAATGCCACTATCCTTGCTGAGTTGGCATCCCAGAAGAAGTTCAACACCGAGATTATGCAGAAGCTAGATCGTTTGATGTCTTCGAGTTCATCTAAGTTTATTTCGGCTTTTTAAAACTTTCGGAATGTTTTTTTTTTATTTTGGTTTGTATGAATTTTAAACTTTATGAATGTTTTTTTCCTATTTCGGTTTTTATGAATTTAAATTTTATAATATTATTAGTTTTAAATTTCTGATTTTTTAAATTTATTAATATCAAAAAATATATAAAAATGCAAAATTAATTTGAAAAAAAAATGGGTATATACCGACGGACAGTGGTAGTCGGAATATACCGACGGACATATATCCGTCGGAATTTACCGACGAACCTCGTTCGTCGGAATGCACCGAGGAACACTCTACGTCGGAAGTGTCCGAGGAACGTTCTCCGTCGGTACGTACTTTTTCCGATGAACTCTGGTCTCGTGTATCCGCATCGTAATATCGTCGGAAGTTCGTCAGAATGACGTTTCTCGGTATTCGTCAGAAAGTCGTCGGAAGTTCTGACGTAATTCCGACGATTTTTTTTTTCCGACGAAACGATACCGACGGACGGGTTCGTCAGAAATTCGTCGGAATCAGTCTATTCCGACGAATTTCCGACGATTTCGGCCATCAGAATCCCCCTGTTTTCTTGTAGTGACTTGCCTTTGGAACTGTTCTGGACATGTCTCTATATACAACAACCATTCTCAGCCTTCTTGTTGTTTCAGCTTCTTATACACATGAGAAACTAATTTTCTCTTATATCTTTGTTTTCCGCTGCGATGTGTTCTTATTTGCAATGATCCCAAACATAACGATTAGCTATGTTTTCTGGTCTGATCACAAAAAAAAAAAAAAAAAACTGAAACAAACTCTTCACAACAATAATGGCTTTAGATCGGCATCCTTCTTGTCGCAGACATGCTTGCATATTGCTACACTTAAATCATTATGTCAAGATTTCTGCCTACTTACGTTAATAAATTACCCACAAGACTTCTCACAACAACCACTGAACACTCCCAAGGCCAAACTGGTTTCTTCCATGGAATTCATTATGCTTCTCCTAACATTTGAAACCGATCCATTATCCATGTAAACTTCTCTTGAAGTTTCAACATTAGATGTAATTAAGTCCACTTGTGGGTTAAACTTCTCTTGAAGTTTCAACATTTGATATTAAAACTCTCTTGAAGTTTCAACATCAGATGTTCCTCCACTTGTGGGTTAACACTTTTGAAATTACCCATATGAATCTTCAAAATATCCTTCTTTCATGTCTTGTTTGAGAAATCTGTCTGCTTCTCTTAACCAGTCGTCACTGACTTCCAACCACAAATGCTTTTCTGTGCCGCTAATTACACAACATAATTCTCATAAGCTCCACCACTTATGAAATCTCTAATCACACAGTTTTTCATAAACATTTCATAAACTCCACCACTCATGAAATCTCTAATCACACAGACTTCTTTCACGGTTCTGTTCAAGAATCATGAGCATGTTCCAGTTATTGAACCTTTTATTTCTCTTCCTGCAACCATGATTTCCTGTCGACCTTTGATTCTTCTCATGAAGCCCAAGAAGACGTTTCTGATTATATCATTTGGTTCGATTGTTGTCTCAAATCTCTCAGGGTATATGGGACTCTCTCTTTGTATGTAAGTCGCTAATGTTTCGATTCTTTTTTTCTGGGTGTCTAGTCTAGGTTATCTTGTTGTGTACGGTGTGTAGTCTTATGCATTTGCACAGGATTGTTGCGTTTTAAACACCGTGACGTATATGTTCCAATGCTTCTGGTTTGGGAGAAGCATGCATGATTTCTTGTCACCAAAAGTCAAAAAGTTATGGTGGGTAGTTACCCCTCTTTTAGTGCATGTAGCTTCTCCAGTGGTCATGTCAGCGGATGCTGTTTTGCCTCCCCGTCTGTTGTCTCATACTTATTTTCTGACTTGTGTTACATTTTCTTCCATAAAGTCAAGTCGAGTGTATACCATCCACGCCCATTACTTGTATTGCTAAGAGCATCATTACCGCTCTTATGTAAAGCGTATCTTAAGGGGGCCCACGGTTTACATAAAAACCGTGTCTTATGTGTGCAAAATAAGAGACGTTTGTTGTGAGTTTTTTCCACTGTTCGCGGGCTCCACCGACACGTGGCGATCCGCGATTGGTGCATTTTTTAATTAATTTTTTTTTTCAAACAAAATGTAGAATTTTTTTTTTAATAAACTCTTTAGTGAGTTTGTGGAATAAAAATGACCTAATAGCCTGGTGCCGATGTCTTTGATTGCTTTTGTCTTTTTTTAGTAATAAATAAAAAAAATTAATTAAACAATTTCATAATTAATTAAGGGTAAACTTGTATTTAAGCATATCAACTTTAAGTATATTTCATAGTTAAGATATAGGATTGAATTGCAAGCTTTAATCAAAAAAATTAAAATCAAACAAAAAGAGATAGAATGATAATACAAAACAAATAAAAAATGGAAAAGTTTGAGTTTGTGGCAGACCCGGTCAGTGTCGTTCTCAAAAGCAGAGTATGAATGGTAAAATAAGACTGAAACAGTAAAAAGAAAATAATAAAGATGATTGTTTTCTGGTCTTTAAAAGAAGGAATGTGAGTGCTTTTATATTATGATGGTCTCTCAGAATCTCTACAGCTAAATTAGTCAATCTGAATCGGTTTCTGCGATGGTAAAGCTCAAGCACGGCGCCCATGAATGTCTGCTGACCTCGCCGGAGATCATAGACAACGGCATCTGCAACATCTGCTTCAAGGACGAACCTATAGAATTCGCATGTGATCTTTGGAACTTCGATCTCTGTAGAGCTTGCTCGAAACTACCACTCAAGGTTTCACATGATTTTCATCCAGACCACCCTCTCGAGTTTTGTCTAGGCAAGAAAGACGGGAACGAGAGATACAAGCTCTGCTCCGGGTGCGGGGATTTGTTTTCTGATCAGTCCCTTTATTACAAGTGTAAAGACTGAGATCTTCTTGGATCTTGGTTGCGCCATCCTGAACAACATCAAGACGAGTTGGTACGCGGAAGAAAAGCTCCACTACAGTCATGCGCACTTCCTTAGGAGGTGTAAACCAGGACCAGACGCTAGAGGCTCCTGCTTGATGTGTGAGCTTCCTCTTACACCTTCTGCTGTATCCTACGGTTGCTCTCAATGTTACTTGTTTGCTCACGAGCGATGCCTTGACCTTCCTCGAGAGATTCAACATCCAGTGCATCAGGCGCACCCTCTCACACGCCTTGATTTCACACATACTTGTGGTGGTGGAAAAGTCTGTGATGCGTGCGGACTCCATGTCGAAGGTGCCCCGCTTAGTTGCCTAGAATGCAGTTTTTATCTTCACTTGAGGTGTGCAGATTCCTTGTTGCGAGGTGTGATGCACAAGTCTCACCACCACAAGTTGTTTTATCTAGCTAATAATGCTAAACTAAGATTTAAAAACGGATGTCGAGTGTGCATGAGAGACGATGATGAGTCCTATGGGGACCATTTGTATCATTGCGTGGAGTGTGGTTGGAGGTCTCATTTCAAGTGTCTTGAGATACCCGAGTCCGTTGTCAAGAAATCTTATCACATTCATCCACTTGTTTGTAAAATATTCTTATCCGAAGACGACTCTTTGGAGTATTGTGACGTTTGTGAGACAATGGTACACGCAGGACATCATGCCTATTGCTGCGAAGAATGTGGTTTTTTAAGTCACATTGAGTGCATTCTAAATGAGGTATATATATATATATATATATATATATTATTTTTTCTTTTCTTTAAGTAATTGATGGTATGGATGATGAGGTTACTTTATGAATCACAGGAAATGCCTTCCCCTCTGTACTTGAAAGATCTGTATTCTCATCTTGGTGAAAAACTTACAAGGCCAGCTGATCACGATGATAAATGTGAAACTAAGGAATTAGAAAACAAACTCGTGGAACGTATGACATTTATATTACTACGGACTCCCAGCATTGTTGAGGCCTCAAATAATAATTTTTCTTAGGGTAAATGTTTTGTAGGTTATTGATGTTTCGCATAATCATGTGCTGAGGTCTCGCTACGTTACGGCGTCTCAGAAAGGATGCTGGATTTGTTATAGGTATATACATGGAAGATTATGGAAATGCGAGACATGTCGTTTCGAGGCGCATGATTGTTGGGCCTAATTATTAAGTCTAATGGCTCAAATAATATATGGCAAAATATGAAAACAAATGGGCCTATGGGTTATTATAAAAAGCCTTGTTGGCTTTAATGAAATGAAGTTAACAACATCTCAGATTGGTTGGGAGAGTTGATTGGGAGGAGTATATATATGTCTTCATGACATGAGAGGTTAAACAGCTCAGAGGAAGAGAGAGCTCCCCACGCGCGTCGCCGCCGCCGTCCGGCTCGGCGTGGGCGTGGGCTTGGTCTTGGTCTTGGTCTTGGTGGAGGGCCTCCGGCCCAATAAAACTATTCTTTTTGGACATGCATTTTATTTTAAACAACACGTAGTTCGTTTAAAAACAACATGCAGTCTCTCTTCGTGACGATAAGTTTAAACGAGAAAGGATCTTGCGGAGGAAGTTTCGTAACGCCTCGCCTCCGAGATCCTCGCAAGATTTCCGCCAACGTGCGCACGTGCTGCATAACCAAAACCAGCAAATCCTATAGCGTAAGTCTAGAGAGTGTTTCGTAGAAATTTTAGTTCGTTAGAGGTTCTTCACAGGTGCCGCGTGATAACCTATCATGGTTTTATCCTGGGACTCTTATTCGTACAGATCCGTCGCACTAACGGGGCGAATATTAAGAATTAAGGAAAGAGATTCGTCTCGACTCCATGGTTTCATTTTCGTTACGGTTTTGAATCGTCTATATATTTTCCTTAACGTCGTTTATATTATATTGTTTCTTTTGATCCGGTTTTCTGGCTTCTACAATGATAACTGCATAAAGCTAAGTCAACAGTCGAGGTATAGATTCCATTTGAATCATCCTTTGACACTTCTACCAAGTTATCCTGCAGGGGTCACTAATATGAGATGTGACACCTGCAAAGAGAAGATAGATTATTTCAATCTATTCTGCCGCATATGTGATTTCATCATTTGTACCAAATGCGCGGTAAGCGTTAAAATGCGTCTTGGAGAGTTACAACGGGGGCAAAAGTTCATTAGATACGAAGAAGGAAAATTATGCTTGAAAGGAGGACATGACTTGGTTCAAGTTATGGTCTCAAGATCATATATGGTGGCTTGTACTCTTTGTGATGACAGGCTGTGCAATGGAAACATAGTGTGATGTCCTGACTGTGAAGAGATTTATCATTCTCAGTGTATTGAACTTTGGAGGCGATACCGGGCACTAGAAAATCATCCACTTCATTATAATCACATTTTATATATGACCAGACGGAAAACTGGATCCAAATGCACTGCCTGCAAACCGGATATTGATAGTTCAAAGTATGTTTTCTTTTGTTCCACTTGCTCCCTCAGCTTCCATTTTAAATGCATCCAAGTAGTGGGTATATCAACAAGGATCAAGACCCACAAGCACTGTCTCTACAACTTTTTGAGGGATGACTCCTCCCGCCCTTGCACTATTTGCGATAAACCATGTGGTGCGTCCTTCTACGCCTGTGATATTTGTAACGTGTGTGCCCATGAAGAATGTATTGGGTTTCCAACCTATGTTAAGAACCAACGCCATCAGCATATTGTTAACCTCAAGAAAATTTATGCCCCGAAAATTTGTTCTATCTGCGGATTAGACACCAAGTTCCCTGGTCATAAGTATCAATACACATGTGATCACTGTGGGGATGTGTTTCACACCAACTGCATCATGTCCATGGTAAATGCTGAATTTGTAGTACCAAACCAATATATACTGTATTCTCTTTTTTATAATGTCCATTGATTTTTTTCTGCATAATGTCAAACAGGTTGAACGTGAGGCAGCAACAGAAGAGGAACAAATTAGTGATCTCTCGAACATGGTCAAGGAGGATACGGATGGTAAGTCATAGTTTGGTTTTGCTTTTCTATTCTGTGCATTAAGTTTTTGCCCTCATTCCTCTTATTGTGTTCACAACAGAGAGTGGTGAAGAAGACAGTGATTCTTCTTAGTCAGTCAGTGGTACTGGTAAGCTATGTAAAGCTGCATCGGAAGAGGACCAACTTCAAAAAAACATATGCGATATATCGTGTACCTTGTCAAAGATGGTGAATACGTTAGTGATGTTTTGCCCCACTCTGAAACTTTTTTTTTATTGTTTTTTGTTTTGCAATCCGTTTTGTTTGTAAACGTGGTCTGCTGTTGAAATTCGGGTTTGGTTTGGTTTCGGTTCAGTCTAGTTATTTAAGTTCTAAGGAGGTGTTAGTGGGACTTAGATTTCTATATAGTTTGTTGATTTAGAAAATTGAGAGATTTTTTAAATTTGGAAAGAGTTGTTGAGAATTTTATATATTGTGAAAATCTATAAAAATAAAGTAATGTAATGATTCTAAGAATTCAAAGGAAACATGTATTATTGGTTTATTTATTTTGATTGATTTAGAAATCCATATAGTATTTATAAATCCAAGTAAAATATGCAAATCCGGAGGTTTTCCCTCGGATTTGAGTCTTTGTATTTTTAACTAAAAAATCCAAACAAATCCATTCAAATCCATTATAAAATCAAATATATTACTAAATCCGTACAATTGAATAACACTTGATTTAATATAGAATTTATGAATCATTAAACCAATAACACATGATTTTAATACAGATTTTAAAATCACAGAACCAATAACACTAGATTTGGTTCGGATTTTCAAATCCATTAAAATACAACAACCAATAACTCCTACGTAGTAGCGGTTATTGGTTGTTTATTGGTTGTTGTATTTTAATGTATTTGAAAATCCAAACTAAATCTAGTGTTATTGGTTCTATGATTTTCAAATCTGTATTAAAATCAAGTGTTATTCGTTTAATGATTCATAAATTCGATATCAAATCAAGTGTTATTCATCGTACGGATTGACTAATATATTTGATTTTATAATGGATTTGAATGGATTTGTTTGAATTTTTTGGTTAAAAATACAAAGACTTAAATCCGAGGGAGCACCTCCGGATTTGCATATTTTACTTGGATTTATAAATACTATATGGATTTCTAAATCAATTAAAATATATAAACCAATAACACCTCCGTAGTATTCTCAAAATCTTGTTTTGTAAGTTAAAATGTTAAAAATTCAACTCCCAGTAACATTTACTTTAATAGATTTGTAGAATCATTAAAATCTAAACTTTTTGAATAACAATTGATTTTGTATAGAATTATAGAATCATCAAACCAATAACGCTAGATTTTAACGAGAATGTGAGAATCTATAAACCAATAACACTATACTTGAAAATTCTAAGACTCATTATAAATCATATTCCCATTAACACCCCAGAAAACTTTAACTTCAGTCAACTAAATTTATTTGGCTTGGTCTGGTTTGTATTTGGTTTGCTTTGAGTTCGGTTTGGTTTGTGTATGGTTCATTTCAGTCGGATTAGTTTTAAATTTGGTTCTCATTCGGTCAAAAAATAATTTATAAAACATAAAACAAATCATTATTTGATCAATAAATTGTTAACTTCTTCATTTTTAATTTTAAAAACAAATGTCACAAAAAATATAGAAGATACAATCCAACAATTTTAAAACATTATCTTCAAACCTAGTACAATGATTATATTGAGTTTTTTTTTGGTTTTACAATGATTATATTGAATTTTTTTTTGGTTTTAATAAGTGTAGAAAAGTCATGGTTTCTCATTGTTGTTCGTGTTTTTCTTTTTCTTTTTGTATATAAGTAAAATATATAAAAATATGTTTAGTCGTTTATGTTGAATGATTAACTATATTAAATCTCAATGTTACTAGTATATTTAGTTAACATAATTAAATAAATATTTTGGGTTTTCAGTCCAGTTCAGTTGTAAAGCGAACCAAACCGAACCGTTCCGCTAATAAAAACTTTTAATCCAATGATCGAGATATATACGTTGATTTGGTTTGGGTTGGTTTGAGTTTGATTAGTTCGGTTCGATTTAGTTTGGTTCGGTTTATTTGTCCACCCTACTTCTTTTGAATACTTATATTGTAATTGACAAAGAACATGGAAGATATCTTAATTGACAAAGAACATGGAACATTATTGTTTGATTTAATACTGTTATACGAACTTAAATCGAGTTACACTGATTTTCATCGATTTAACCGATTTAGAACGTTTAAACCGATATGAATCACATAAAATTAGATTTAAAAAATATTTTTGGTTATGAGAGATTTACCGTCTGGGTGGACATCTATACCGATTTTTAGTACATTAATTTTTCTGGTATAAAATAAAAAAATATATTTAAATTATAAACATAGTTCTACATTACAAAATTTTCAGGTCTAAACCTTGCACAACAAACTTCATTAGCAGACTTTGCAAGAAGTATGCTAAATTACCAACATAGGTAAAATTTATTTTTCATCAGATATTTGTTTATATTTTTGTTACAGTTTATTAACATTAACTTTTATTTTTGTTGGAGATCTGTAAATATTATTTATACAACTTAATTTCATCTTATAAAACCTAGTTTCAAACAAAATTTTCATATTTAGTTTTATTAGTGTTTTTAGATTTTCAAGATCTTTACAATTTTAGAATGAATCTGAAATATCATATTTTATTAGCATACATCATTAACGTACTTCATCAACAGATTTCATTTGTAGACTTTATCAGCAGACTTCATCAGCAAATTTCATCCAAGTCATCAAGATAATCAACAATCAAGCAAACTCCATACATAAATAAAAATTGTGCTATGTGTTTTCTTAAACATTGGCTAATTATATTATATCATGAGATTTCTCATTGTTTATATTAACGTACTTCATCAACAAATTTCTCATTGTTTATATTATTATAAACAATGATAAATATTACAACAACGATTCTACATCCAATAATTTTCTATGTCTTGTGGGAATTCATGCATGTCTACATCACCATGAGTGGTCCTATTTGATTCACGCTTAATGGTACTCTTTGTACCATGCTAGAGATATTCTATAAGTTTTTTCTCCTTTAGTTTGCATATCACCTTCTCTGATACTCGAGACCGAGTCCCCCTAATATATATGTATCCTTGGTCAAACCATTTGACTAAAGTGACTTACACGAGCGATGTATTTTAAGAACAATTTTTTTTGTATCAAATTCATAAAATATTTGTATGTTTGTTTTATTACTGTACTTTGTAACTTTGTAAATAGCTATTAATCACCAACTTTATATGTTCTATTATATCATTATTGCCAAAGAACTAATAATTTAGGATTATAACATATTAATTTCAAGTAATGTTAACATGCAAATTATAACTAAACAAAGTTATGTTTATAACACACAAATTTATATTATGATTTCAAAAATAACATTTTTTTCAAAATAACACTTGACATAAGTTCAGCATAGCAGAAAGATAAACCACATTAGCATAAAAAAAACATTTATGAGAACATACTTCAGGTGAAGTGTGTTCTCCGTAACTAAAAGCATATAGAAACGAGAATATTGTCAATTTTATCATTATAAACTATTAAATTGTAAAATTATTCAGATTATCCAAAATTAAAAATACATATAAATGAACAAAAAATTTAAAAAATCATTTTAAATTTGGAGAAATTACAAGTTTACTAAAATGAACAGGAAATACTTTACACGAAGTCTACTATTGGAAGAGTTCAGGTGAAGTCTTCTCTCATTAGCTACAAGGATAGAGAAACAATAAATTAAAAAAAAATTCATTTTGAATTTGAAGAAAATGCAAGTTTATTGAAATTAATGGGTTCTAGACTGAAATATTCTAGAGCAGATTTCATATGAAGTTTCATTTTTAAGTTATTTTTTCAACTACAAATTACAAACGAAACGAAGCTTCAAAAAGAATGCTCAATGAAAAGACTTTGGTGGAAATCTCATTTTTAAGGAAAAATGGTTGATACTACATGAAGTATTGGTCATCACATGACTAACCCTGCAAACTAAAGTAATATATACTTATCTACACGAAGTATATGTTATACATGACAACATCTCTCAACTTAATGCTATTATATAGTTAAAATCATGAGTTTAATTTCATTCTTCCAAAAAATGATGTAGATGTCGACGACCGTTTAAATGTCTTGTTTTATAATTAAAATATGATATACCTGACGGTAATTTAACTAAAGTTAGATTTTGACCCGTGTTTTAAAAGCTTAAGAATATTTTTAACAAAATCTAATTTGAAAAATCAATATGTTTTATAAAATTTTGATAAGTTGTGTTTTAACATTTGTATTTTAGTGTATTTGAAAACTTTATAATTATATTCAACTAGGTGTTTTCCTGCACCATGTGCAGTAGAAAACTTTTTTAATCTAACTTATATTTAAAAATAAATTTTATTAAATACTATATATTTTACTATTTTCTTACTAATATTTAATATAGATTTGATATATATTAAATCAATTTATATAAAACTAATAAAAATGATATAAAATTGTAATTATCAAAAATTTAGCCTAAACAATATTTATAAAATTTGTAGGTATATAAGAAACTAATGATCTTACGATTAGATATTTAAAATTTTAAAAAATTGTAGAAATTTTTGAAAGGTTTAGTAATACAAATTGGATAATTATACAAAAATAATAATATTTCAAAATTTGAAATGTTATATATGAATATATTGATTTTATAGATGAGGTATGAGCTATTACCATATTTAAAAAAAGTTTACCAAAAAGAAATATCAATATTAAATGTAATATAATAATTATTACCATATTCTAATAATTTTGCCAAAAATATAAATCAACATTAAATGAAATTATTCATGTCATATTTTTACGGAAGCCATGTCATCAATTTCAGTAGTCATGTCATATTTATTTTTTGAAATTGATTGTAGAGAGGACATTTGGCAAAATCACTTCGCAAATATAGTCTAGGGGATTTTATTAAATATGAAAGTTATATAAGATATTATTTAATTTTTCTTTTAATTATTTTAATATGTTTTGTTATTAACTTCTAATAAAATTTCTGTAATTCGTTTGATTTGTTGTGTGATATATACTTATTTGATCAATTTTTATCATAAAACTTATTTGATATCAATTTACTGACTCTAACATTTTATTTGTTTGATATAAAATTAATTAAATTAATGAATTATTTTATTTATAGTTTCATAAAAAATTGCATTCATTTAAACTTAGTAAAACTTTCATATTAGATTCTTATTCTTAGATTATTTTATTCTTAAAAAGATTATGTTTGGTTTAAATTGACATCAAATACGTTTTAAGCAAATAAAATGTTAGAGTCAATAAATTGTCGTCAAATAAGTTTTATAGTTAATTTTTTATCAAATAAGTATATATCACACAATTAATCAAACGAATTACACAAATTTTATTAAAAGTTCATAAGAAAACAGATTAAATAATTAAAAAAATAATTACATAATATCTTATATCTTATACAACTTTCATATTTAATATAATTATATAGTTTTCAAATACACTAAAATAAAAATGTTGAAACACTACTTATCAAAAAATGTTAAACAATATTTTTAAATTAAATTTTGTTAAAAATATTTTTACGCTTTTAAAACGTAGGTTAAAAACTAATTTTTGATAAATTACGGCGGTCATATTTTAATTGATGAAACGAGATATTTAAACAGTCTCTGACATCTACATCAGTTTCTGAATGAATGAAATTAAACTCGTGATATAAACTAGACGAAACTCTCCAGGTTTACCCATAAACCTACTAGCCAATCCTACTCCATATGCAAGCTCCGACTCAGATCCAACCATCACACACATCATACCACTAACCAGAACCGGCCCTAAATTATGGAAGATATAAACAATTTAGTAAATATTTTAATAAAAATTGCAAATTTAAGGATTTATGCTTATATAAATTGTTTTAAATTTTTTTGCTAAATTTTAGAATCTATATTGACCAATGTTTCATTTATTTATGTCCATGACCGGCTCTATGACCAACCGTCCAACCCTAGCTCTAGTTTCATAGTACGAAAAAGGATTAAAGTATATGAGTGAGTTTGAGTTTATTGATCCCTGCTGCATTATTATAGTCATGATACATTGAAAAAAGGTAATAATCCTCATATAATGATCATACTACAGATACAAACTCTACCACCAAACAAAAACCCATACGACATGATAATCACATCTAGATGGAAATGCTGTTGGGAATACCACGGCCAGTGACTCCATGTGGTGAAGTAGGTATAAGTAGTTCATAAGGAGGCATTCCAGCACCTGTTCTGTTCTTCAGTTTCTTATCTTTGTTCCTCTTATTGATCTTCTTCTCTATCTCCTCAAGCTCCTCCGTGAACTTGCTAAAATACTTAACCACTTCCTCATCTTGAAACCAACGTCTCTGGTTTTCTTTCAGGTCGATCAAGTACTCTTCGTCAGGAGAATGCGTAGAGAGCGTCTCTTGTACCGCCATCACTTTTGTTGCTTGGAGCTGTGTCGGTAACGAGCTCAGGAAACTGTACTGAGGGTTTCTCATGAACATTTCGTAGTCTGGATCGTTTTCGTGTGGTATAAGTTTCCTCAACAGCGTAGGACGGTTAGGCACATACCCACCGAACGGGTACTGCCCGAAGTTAAGGGCTGCGTGTTGTCCCGACGCGATCCATATCATGTTGGTTAGGATTTCGGACAAGTCTTGCGTTGTGTTGAGTTTAGGCCACCAAGGCTCGTCTTTCTTGTCGTAGTGACCTTTGTTCTTGATCTCGTCCCACCAAGCTTGGAGCTCAAAGTCAGAGGTTATTGAATCGGGATCAGAGTAGAAGTGTTTCACATATGATTCAACTAGGTTCTTGATGGCTTTCCAGATCAAAAGACCATCTGCTGCATACGGATAGTCTTCGATCACAAGCTTCACACCACACTCCGCTGAAGAATCCTCCTCTGCCATTCCCCTGTATTATATGAGGAAATATAGAATTATTAGAGAAAGAGACAGTATGACCAAACAAAAGAGTGTTTGTGTGTGTGTTTTATTAACCTTCGGACAAGATCAGCAGGAAGTCCTTCCATGTCAAACCGCCACATACTTTTGTATGCCGCAGAGCTTAGTTCCATTGCGTATTTTCCAGGAGTGAAGCAACTTTCTATAATCCCTCCTCCGTTGATTAAGCTTTTACGTGCACGCGCATTGATTTCTAGCGTGTAGCGCATGTGAGGATGAAGCAGCTTGTAAACCGGGTGCATCGAACTCAATTGTCTGTTGGTGGCAATGATGTAAGGCTCCATGCAAGCGTGAGTCCTTAGCCTGAGAGTCTCCAAATTATATGTCTCTTCAATACAAATCAATGGAAACTACTAACAAAGCTGGAGACAAAGTTCAAGTAACTTGAGTTACCAGTGGTTAACTAGCTGGTGAACACCAGCATCATTTGAGCAGACATGAGCTTTGGCTAGCTTCCAAATCCAGTGAGTAGTAGCGTCATGTCCGTGAGCATAAACAAACTTGTTCTCGTTCTCTGGCGTGGGAGGCAAGGAGAGCTCTATGGCCAACGGCCTCAGGGCACCTGCCTTTGAGTAGAAGAAAATTGTTCTAGAAGCATATGTCTTTCTTGGATCCTCTTTGATGGAGTTTATCTTGTCTACAAATGGCAGGAGCATGTCATGGTAATCCAGGAGAAACAATCTCTTCTCTTCAAACGCCTACATCCAAACATACACTAAAACTTTTTAGTCTTAGGATCAAATAGATGAGAGGATTCTATAAAACAATTGTTGTAACAGCACTAAACCTGTTCCAAAGTCATTCCATAGTGTAAAACTTCATGAGCAATCAGTTCTTCAGTGAGAGCAGATTCTGGAGATCCATATATAGCCGGGTCAAGCTTGCTTCGAATTGGCAGCTCCTGTCAATACATATACAAGAAGTTTCAGAAACTCGTACAGAATATTCCTGATATATAAATGGTAAAATCCACGATAGAAAAATTCAGTAGCACCCAGGCAGGCCCTGCAATTTTGTGGGTTGTAGGCGATTTAATAAGAATTTTAATAAAAAAATGTTTTTATGAATTGGAGAGCCTATTTCTATATAATTTTTGTTCAAAAATTTTAGGGGCCATAAACCAATACTTGACTGGTCTATGCCAAGGATCGGCCCTGGTAGCAGGCAAGCTGACACGAAGCGAGAGGGTTGAGACTAAACATATTGTCCACATAGAGTTTCCACCTTGGATTGCTTCCTAGATATAGTTTCCTTTTGTTGTAAAAACAAATAGTAAAAATAAAACATACCTTGAGAAGCTCGATGTTGACAGGGTTGACACCAGCAAGAGCTTGACGTCCAAACTCATTGTCCCTCAGCCACGCAAATCTGTCCCCTGAACAAACAAACCATAAAAATACATGATATATCTACTTCAAGAATGATGGTACAAATTCAAGAATGAACAAAATTTACATTTTATTACGGCAGGAGTGTCATATCTTAGTAGTGTTTCACCAACGTTAAGGATGCCATCAATGAAACCACCTAGGCCTTTGTCTTTTCCCTCGGTGTGTTTCAAGACAATATCAGATTTGTATAACCTGTCTATATCAGAGAAGCATGTAAAAGGAATGTCTAAGTTTGACAATGCAGCTGCAATAGATGGGACGAGGTTGTGAAAGAGAGCCTTGAATCTCCCAGCTCTAAACGTGTCTCTCTTGATATCTTCAAAAACTTCGTCTCTCGGAACATAAAACTCATCCTTGTCCTTTCCTCTGCTCTCAAACGGTGTGTCTGAATGAATTCACCATGTCAGAAGCCAAAACAATGTCTTTGTACTACTACTATGTAAAGTGAGTGAGAGAGAAAGAGATTGATCACCTGTTGAAAGGAGAGGCCGGCCAGACCTGCAACGTCTTGGATAGGGCCTCTCTGGGACACCAAGAATAGGCCTAACTCGATCTTTTTTACGAGGATCGCCTATGTCGTTGTAGATATCATAATCATAGATCCTCTCATGAGGCTTTCTCTCGCCTTCTCCATTACCACGGACACTCTTCAAGTCCTTTTCTCGTAGCTCTTTGATCCCCGCTGGAGTCTCGGAAGGTAACCATGTCTTATGAAGCAACATGATGATGAATAAGTGTAAGAACAAAAAAAAATAATAAACAAAAGTTAGAAGAAAGTAAGACCATGAAGAAGAAGTATTCTCACTTGACTTGCGAAGATAATCCTGCCTTCAGGGTTATCGTTTCTGGAGTGGATCCAAGTGTTTCCAGGGAAGAGAATTGTGTCACCTCCGTCATGGATAGTAATCTCTGACAAGCAAATCTCCGAGGAAAGGAGATTGGTGACAAGAATGGCACCTGGTTTACCAAAGTCGGTCGGGACAGTGAAGTTGGCTGTGAATTCCAGGTATCTGGAATCGTTGCGAGCCTTGGGGAGTCCAAGCACCGGAGTTTCTGAACTCTTTCGACCTGAACCAGTTTCTGTAATATACAATAACAAACATTATGTCACCATTAACGAATAGAAAAAGCGTGTGTTGGTAAACGTCTAAGAGTACTCCAATAGTTAAAAAAAATTATTTAAGACGTTCCGGGTGGCCGGACTCATAGCTAGCTGTGAACCCCTTACCACAAGAGCTGGAGGCTCCGATTAAAAATTAAATAAATAATAATGGGGGTTTTAAAACTTGAGATATCCATATAGTAATTTCAAAAAAAAAATTAAGGATGGATCAATTATAACACTTCATTAATTAATTTTTTTTATTACTGTTAAGAACTCCGTTTTTATACCATAGATAGAGTGTAATTGGTTACTCATAGAGTAAATTGGTGGGATAAAGAAGTGGAAAAGAGAGGAAATAAAGTAAAGTAGAGTAAAACTTTTTACTTGTTTAACATAGAGTAAAAAGGTACTCTATTTTTATTAGTTTTTCTCCATTTTTGAAATAAATGGGCTGAAAACATACTCCACCTGATTGGATAGAAAAGGTTGAATTCAGAGTAAAAACTAAAATTAGAGTAAAGATTTACTCTAACAAGTACATCCAGTCGCACTCATAAAGATATTCTAAAACATTATTGTATGACCTTAAAAAAATTTAAAATAATGTTTTATTTGCTTAGTTATTTTATTTTGTAAAAGTTATTGAACCACTAGTTTCTATGTTTTTTTAATACATTTGAAAAAATCACATTTTCTTTCATATTTTAATTGTTCTTATTTGTTTTAACAATAAGAAATGATGTGATAACCTCACTAATACTAAGGTTATAAGAATAATTTCAATAGAGATCTATTTGAATATCTCAACATATACTAAATTAATATATAATATTGAGTTGGTATTTTAAAACATGAGAATCTCATCTTAATAGTTTTGGATAAAAGACATATTTCCACACGATATATATCATATAGTAACAACTCTACACAATCTTTCACGATCGTTCTAATTGAACACATTTTAATTATACGAACCCATTTACTTCCATTTTAAATGATTAAAATTCTGAAGCCACAAAGACGAAGGTTTAGCTTAGTTTAATGGTTTAGAACCTAAACAAATGTGAAACTAGTTAAACCGATATCAAACCAATTGGTATCGAACTGAAATTAAAACTCGACACAACCTGATATCCAAATAGAACCCAATCCAACATCCTACTAAAGAGTTAGGTCGGTACTATATAGATATCATGTTGGATCGGTGTTAATTTCAGTTCAATACCAACTGGTTTAATATCGGTTTAAATTCTAAATCATTAAAACCAAGGTAAACTTTTGTCTGTGTGGTTTCGGTTTTGATCTTTAAAAATGGAGGTAAATTGGTTTGTATGCTTAAAATATGTGCAATTAGGATGCACATGAAAGATTGTGTGGAATTGTTGTTATACGATATTTTTGGTGTGGAAATAGGTCGTTTTCCATTCATTCGCAATACTATGAAAACTATGATGAAGAAATGTCTGTGTTTAAGTCGGTCATCCAATATATATATATTATTAACTAGGTTAAGACCCGCGCAAGAGCATTATATATATATATATATATATATAATAAATTATTTTAAGTATTATATTTGTTTACATATTATGAAATAATAAATATATATTGAATAATTATAAATTCAGTAACTATTACATATATAATTGAATTTGTGCGAACATATAAATAAATTTTATTAATCAAAACAATTTTTTTCTATTTGATAGGATATATAATTAAATTTAAATGATATTAACATATATAATATATTTTTAATATTAATGTCTATTAAATGATTTTTTCCACTCGTATGTTTTTTTATAATTTATATCTTTTATAGCAAAAAAAATTAAATTACTGATAACAAAATTTTCATTGTGAAATTATTAGTTTTAATAATTTTTAATTTTTAAAAAATGAAGTTGTCAATGTTTGTTCAAAGTTTTTATCAAAAGAAAATTTTCAAAGTAAATTTTGAAATTAAAATATTTATGTATTTTATATGGTATATAGTTTAACTTAAAAATAATATATCTTTTAATCTTAATAATTAATTAAGTTATACTCTTTACTTACATGATTTTATAATCATTTGTATCTTATCATAACAAAAAATTTAAACCATGGATCACAAAATTTGAAGGAATTTTAAAAGTTTTAGTAATTTATAGTCATTTTTAAAAATTTAAAATATAACATATAAAAAAAAAATCTAAATTTGTATTATATGATTTATGTGGTTGTTTAATTTATTTTAATAGTTTAAAATTAAATAAATATGATAAAAGATACATTAAATTTTATCAAATCTTTGTTATTCAAAATCCTTCATTGTCATATATATACTTTAGTCAGATTAGGCAATTTCGTAACTTTTATTTAAGGAAATAATAATGAAAATTGATAATGAATTTATGGTTAGTTTAATAAAAAACTTATTATATAATTAGATGAACCAACTTATTTTATAAGAGTTGTAAGAATCATTGTATTGATGACACGTGGCTACAAAAATAAGGTGTAATGTTTCTCAAATAATATAGAGTTGATTACATTTTAGGACACTTTTTGTCTTTCTTTTACAGTGAGAGTCACTTCTCACCTCTGAGACACTTTCTGGTGGGACCTAGGTGTGTTTTTGACAAATTTGTCCTTGTGGAGAACGAGTCGTGGACGAGTTATGGATAACGAGTTGTGGACGACAAGATAAGGACGACGATGAAGTGTGGATCGACTTGTGTTGTGGACGTATGAATCAAAGAAATGCAAATAATATTGTATGATGGTTTACTTCCACTATTACAAATTTGAAATTTTTTAAAAAATTTGATATGATAACCATTATGTACATAATACACTTAACACCATGTGGACGGTAAATTCTATAAGAGTGATTTGTTATGGACATAAATTATGGATATATATATTTATGAACACATATGGTTAAGTCTTAAATTATGGACATAATAATTATGGACGCAGAAATATGGACAAGGTTACAATTTATGAGATTAAAAAGGTTCAACTAGACATGAGAAAAATATATACGCCTTATAAAAGA
The DNA here is from genome assembly GCF_000695525.1 of Brassica oleracea var. oleracea. Taxonomy (NCBI): domain Eukaryota; kingdom Viridiplantae; phylum Streptophyta; class Magnoliopsida; order Brassicales; family Brassicaceae; genus Brassica; species Brassica oleracea. The sequence goes on along the minus strand of NC_027749.1, from coordinate 16,382,902 downwards.
TTACTCGAGCTTTCCTTCTACAACTGAAGAGGCGAAGACGGCTACCACAACGATCTTGAGCATGGCCACAACGCCGCGGTGAGAGCAGAGAATGACGACACATGAGACGATGTGGATGGTACTTGTTGGTGGTGTTCATGTTCACATCTAATCTATAATTTTATTATCCATATTTTGGTGTCCACGTCCACATTTAGTTTTGTTTACACATTAATATATATATAATATATATACGAAAATGGATCTTAAAAGATATGTAATTTTATATATAATTTATTATGATAATTATTTTTGCTTAATATATTTTAGAATTTGAGATAAAAGTAAATGAAAACATAAGGTGTGATAAGAAAAATATTAAAGTAAAATGAAAAGAGGAGAGGGATCTGTGTGATGGGAAGAAAATGAAATGTTCCATTTTTTTTAGTTGAAGGTCATAAGAGACATTTCAAGAAGGAAAAATGTGTCTCAAGTGGTAAGTGTCTTGTAGTGTAATTGATACATGAGAAAGTGTCTGTAGAGGTAAGAATCTCATTAATATATAGGGGATTATTTAAATATATGTTGAAAAACTTTCTTAGATCCTTCCACTTCCACAGAAGGTGTTAATCTAAAGCTATTGCGATCTATTGTTTTAACTGCAATTAAAATATAATGATGTGCTTAAAACCCCCATAATAACAAAAACGAAGGCATGAAAAGTCAAATCTCTTTTCCACATTATTCAAGACTCTCACTAACTTATTATACTAAACTTGTTACTAAATTATACTATTATAAAGTAAAAACATATTGTTTACTATTTAATACAGAGTGGAAAAATCGGATTGATAACTTCGACGATCTGGCACAATAATTCACAAAGAAAATCTAAGGAAATAATATATAAAAATGTCAGATCCAGCCAGGAGGATGAAAGATTCGGTTTTGCAATATAGATTATCATTAGAATTGACCACCGCCAACTAGTTCCGGCAGAACGGCGGTGACAGCGAAATAGGAAGAGAATAAGAACTTATTGGCTGATGGGTTCTTAATTAACATCCACTAAGTTCACTGAAATATCATTAACTATGCACGAGTTAATAGCTGTCTCCTTGAGTTTAGCACCAAAACCGCGACCAAAAAAGTTCTAGAAAACAATCTGAAGCTTTTTTTTCTTTTTTCCAACAATCTTAAGCTAAGTCTAGGATAAATCCAAAAAATACAGAAAATCAAGATGTATAGAAACGAACAAACTGGTAAACTGTAACTAAATAAATCTAATAAGTATTTGGCTTTTTGTTCTCTAGCCCAAAAAGTAATAAACTGATTTATATGCAAAAAGGCAAATCAAAAATGCAAATTTGGTAAAAGAGAAATAAAAGAAGTTAAGAAAAAACGAACCAGGATCGATTTCTTCACTAACAAGCTGAATCAACATCCCTTGACCTATGGCTTTCATTAAAAGCTCTAGTTGATGCTCAACCTTCTCAGTTAGCTTCTCTCTCATCTTCTTCCTGATCTTCACAACCGCAATGACCGTTTTTGTTCCCGTATACTTAGATTTCTGCCATGGAAACGCGGGTGAGTTACTTACTAGTGAACCGTTTGTATTTTTTCCATCTTCTTGGTCCACCGTCTTTTCTTCCCGGCTTATCACAGCTCGGACTTTTCTGGAAAGTGGAACTATGTGTTGTCGCCGCCGTGGAAGTACGGGAAACGCCGGAAATCTCTCCAGGCCGGCACCGTAGGAGTTTGTTTTCACCGGAGATGCTACAAACATTTTTATTTTATTTTTGTTCTCTCTTGTGTTTGGATTGAGAGAGAGATGTGATAAATGAGCCGCGATTGCTCGTGGACCTCGTGCTAGAGGAACGTGAGACGTGTTAAACGTTTGCGTTTTGGTTAATTTTTAGACTAGAGAAACTAAAATATATTCAGACAGGGAATTTGTTTGACCGTAGTGAGTGTAGTCATTTCATTTTCACCGTTAGTGGATCCTTGTCACGCCTGTAAGAGCGCGTGAGATGCATGTTCCACAAATAGAGAGCCACGTGTACTTAATGGTATAAGCGGCATTGGAAGTTTACGTGATCTTCCAAATACTCATTTGTCAACGCAATAAAAAACAGGACAAATATTTGTGACTTTATGTAGAAATGATAAATATTAGGAATATTACTGAATTGTGTTTGATATTAGAATCTTTATGTAATGTAAATATTAACAGTTATAATGTTAATATTTGTAATGTAAAAAAGTTTTTAAACACACAAAAATATGTTAGAATATAATGAATTTTTTTCTTTCAAGTTTTCTATTTAATCCTCACCAATTTTTACATGTGTTTATAATTTTGTTCTGTAAAATACATATCCTGTTAAGCTGTAGGTTACTTACATTTTCTTAATTGAATGGCCGTAACTTTTCTGTCACAAATAAAACAGATTGTATTAGTTATTTTTGTCTCTTTGTTTTTTTTTTTGAAAAAGAACGACGATGATTGTATTAGTTATTTTTGTCTCTTCGTTAAACTGTAGGTTACTTTCACCGACCCCAACGAATACGGATATATTTTCCACTCGATCATTGTTTACTAATATGGATCATTTATCTTGTAGAGTATCTCTCGAAATGGAGGATCATGACTTTGCTTGGATTCTCTGGTATATATGGAAAGGTAGAAACAACAAAGTTTTTAGCAATTTGGATATGGACCCGAGAGATACTCTCAAATTGGCAGAAACCGAATCGTTACTTTGGACGGAAACACAAAACTCTTAGACTCAGGGTATGGACCGCACCCAAGTTCATGTACCTTTGACAATCCCAAGTATACCAGGTATATGGTGTTTTACGGATGAATCTTGGAAAAATGAGGATATATATTCAGAGAAAGGATGGTATAGTACTCTGGAAGGTTACGATGGACTAATGGGAGCAAGGAATATAAGAGCGAGTCAGTCGCCACTACACTCAGAGATAGAGGCTCTCATATGGGCAATGAAATGCATGAGGAATCTTAGATAGTTTTGTGTTACTTTTGCAACGGATTGTGCTCAATTGGTGAAGATGGTTTCCGAACCAAAAGAGTGGCCAGCCTTTGCAAGCTATTTAGAAGACATACATTTTTTGAAGAGAAGTTTCAACAGCTCAGAGATCATTCATATACCACGGACACAGAACTCAAAGGCGGACAGTCTCGCACGCAGTGCAAAGAAACAACCGTCGTTTGTGGTTCATATGGATGCAGAGCTACCGGGGTGGTTCGCAGAGTCTACACGGAAAAAAAGTTAAGCTGTAGGTTACTTACATTTTAAATGTTTTAGATATGATTAAGCACATGCTCTTCTGATCCTGATCATCAAAACTAATCAAATTATTAAATTGTGGCACGATCCTCAAATCTCTCGATAATACTTTTGAATCAATTGGTAGATTTTTTTTTTTTTAAATCTAACTGGTATATGCTTCGGGAAGACGATGATATAGCAATAAATAATGGGATCCCATAAATAACTGACTTTGTCTCTCCTTTTTCTTTCTTTTCTAATGTTTTTATTTCTAGTAAGAAACATTACAATACGTGAGCACAATAGGTGAGCTATGTTATATGTAATCAGTAGGATTGGTCCACCCTACAGACGAGATACACTTTAATTTTGATCTAGGTTATTAAGTTTTGTACGATTTTGTGGGTTGTGTGTTAGGTTTGCATTTGTAAGAGATGTGTATGATAATGATTTTTGTCTTTTAAAAAATTTTAGGTGAAAAATGATTATATGTGATAAGACATATTTTGCTTGTTTACGATTATTGTTTATTTGTCCAAAAAAATATTTTTTTTTGTGCATATTATAAGAATGATTACTCTTTTTTTTTTATGTTGAAAATGGTGATTATTTTAAATTGTATTTTTTATTAAGAATATTATATCGTCCGCGAAAAATGTAGTGAAACAAAGCTAATCAAAATAAGAAAACATTAAATAATGTTTATTAGATGAAAGCTTTCCTTTTAATAGCTATCCACAGACTTGTAGAGAGGCAAGATACATTGCATAACGAATCGTGTTTGGAGTGGGTTGAAGGAGTTAAGAATGTCGCTATTGGCAACAATATGCATTTGTTACGGTGTCGAGGAGAAGATACATATACAAAACGACACGAAGTGTGCTCAATCCAGAGATTCATCATGATCCAGAGTCTCACATAACCCTCCTGAAAACACCATTGTCGATTTAGCTAGTCAAGGATCGAAGAACATTATGAACCCTAGATGCCGAAGATAATTTGTGAAAGATTTTTAACAACCAAAATACAGACAGGGCAATCCTAACAATATTAAACGTGAATGTTTGTATAGAAACGAAACCAAACACAATTAAACTCGAGTAGAGGCTTAGCAATGAAATCGTGATAGTCCAAGTTGAAACCAACAATTTTTAAATAAATCGACGACCTAGCATCACCAGGATTGACGAAACAATACTCTAATTAACTCTAGGGTATAACCCATCCGACAGGCGGATAAGCAATATTCTTGTTCTTTCCAATTTGGAAATAATATTATTCTCGCTAGCTTATTCTTTTTACTTTATTATATATCATTTGTTCGTCAAACAATCTTCATAAATATGTAATTGGTTTCTATTTCAAAATTTATGCCACTTTAGTTATATCAGTTAAGTAAAATATTTTTTTTTAAAACACAAAATTATGGTTTATTTCTTATTAGTGTACAATTATTTTCTCAATCAATTGGTATTATCATTTTCTGGTTTTTCTTAAATTTGATTTTGAAAATTTAAGATAAAAATTGATTCAATGTAATAAATTAAACATCATAAAATAACATTTTTAGTTACTATTTAATTTTTTTCGTTACTATTTAGTATTTATTTTTTTATTTTATGTTTTCTTATTTTTTGATCAAGTAATCTATATAATCTAATAACCAATTAGAATTTTCAGAATAAATGCTATTGATTAACTTTTAGACAATAGTTTATTTTGTTCTATTAACTTTTGTATTTGGTTTTATTAATGTTAGATGTATATATATGTTACTAACTTGTTATATATTTAAAATAATTTATTATAATCATTTATAGCTGAAAAGAAAAAAGTTTTATTTTGTAACCATTAGATATTTTGGTATTATTTGAAATTCTTGTATATTAATCTATTAATATAAAGAACAGTTTATTCTTTTTTTCTTAGCATCAATGTTGTGTATATCAACAGCATGCCTTTTTTTTAGTTCAAATCAAGAGCATCATGCCTTTTTTTTTTGTAGTTCAAATCAAGACCATCATGCCATGCTCGGTGTTTCTCAAGACAATTGTACTTAACTTTTTTTTTCTCTGAAAAAAACCATTGCCACTAACTTAACAAATCCAATTCACATTGCTAAAGGTTAACGATTCATATTATTCACCACAATCCGCATCCGTTGTCTGCATTCTCTAGCGCATTCATCTCCTTTCATTGCAAACATCTTCATACACGCCAACCTGTACCGTACAAATTAACTGGATTTCACTCCTGAAAGATCAAATACCTGTAATTGTATACCATCATGAGCTCACACAGCAAGAACAACTCTTATGGAATCAAGCAACAAAAATCCAATAATAAGTTTCTTACTTTTCATGATAAAAAACGTTATAACCTTTTG
>NC_027749.1:16361858-16377141 GCF_000695525.1 Brassica oleracea var. oleracea | reverse complement strand
CACAAAGTAAGGTGAGCTCAAAAGTTACAATCTTTAATATCTGATACAAAAAGAAGAAGAAAAACAATAGACACACACCTGTTTGTTGAAGACTCTCTTTAGGAACATAACCAAATTAAGGAACGAGAAGAATGAAATGATGAATTTTACGGGAAGAAACTTACATATTTATAGCTGCAGATTCTGATAATGGAAGAAAGGAGATAATGTAATGAATGACAGATCGTGTGAGGAGTGGGAAAATGGAGTTATTTAAAGTATAAATGAAAATAATTGAATGCAATCAAGTTCCGTAACGTTGCCATTTTTGATACCCGTTGAGAAGACCTTCAAGCAATTCGACAAAGATGCCGGCTTCCACCAGAAGGTCGCTGGAAATAATCATTTCTCGACGGCTGGCTAAACGAATCTGAAGCTCCGACGGTACTCCAAAAGTCAGTTCTCCGGTCAAGTGTTGGAGATGAAGCCAAATACCTATTGGACTCGGTTATGTGTAACTGAAACCCACCTTATCAATTGTCTGAGGCCTTGCTCATTAGTAAAACACTAAAACCCCACAAACGAAGACCATCGAACAAACAAAAGAGAAAAAACAGACTCCCACATGTCAAAGCGAGAGAGCTCGATGCTGACATGGCGCAAGGAGAAGAGAATAAACGATACTTTATATATATAGATTATAATGATTTTAATTTTGTTTAGAGAAATATATAATTCTATTTAAATGTATAGTATATTTTATTAAGTTAACTATAAAATTAATAAATAATTTACGTAATTTTCTTCTTCTTCTTTCATTAAAGAAAGTCTACGAAAATATAATTAAAATTAGGTGTTTCATCCGCACATGCGGACGTAAATATTTTATAATTACTTATTAATACATGATTTGTTAATTAAAAGATTATAATGTTAAATTATTATTCATTTTTCATTTGAAAATTATTACATATTATAATTTTTTGAAATTTTATTTTTACACTATATTCATTATTAATAAATAATAAATAAACTTTAAAAATTATTCAATATTTTCTTTCGAATAATATACAATTAAAAAATTTCACTTAATATTTAGTTATATTTTTCTGTTTTTTTTAAATTTTAACCTTTTTATAAAAAAATATTTTTGGATACAACACAACATATATATGAATTATCTTTTTATTTTTAAATGTATTTTTAGATTTTGGATAATTTTTTTTATTATTAATTTTAATCACTTATCTAATCAAATAAATTTTAAATTCGCTTTTTTTTTGTCTAATTTATATGTTCTATTTTTTAAGGGTATAGAGGATATTAACCACTTTAACTTTTAACGTGAGAGGTCGAATGCGAAAAATTATTTCTCAAATAATTGTATAGATTTATATGTTTTATTCCTTAAGGGTATAAACTATATTAACCACTCTAATTTTTAACGTGAGAGCCCGAATGCGAAAAATTATTTTGCAAATAATAGTGTAGATATTTTATTCCTTAAGGGTATAGACGATATTAACCACTCTAACTTTTAATGTGAGAGCTCGAATGCAAAAAATTACTTCGAAAATAATAGTATAGATATATAACAGTTAACGCTTTGAATAATATTTAATAACAATGTGTGTATTTTCTATCATATTTAATTTATATTATTAAAATAATTAAACAATCATTAACCATATAGTAAAAGAATAGATTTTGTATATGTTATATATTAATTTTTTTTAACAATTATAAATTACTAAAACTTGTAAAAATGTCGTATTGAAAATTTTGTAATCAATATTTTTTGTCTTTATAACAAAATACAAACGATCATAAAACCATATGAGTAAAATGTCTCAATAATAGATATTCAAATTAAAAATATATATTGTTAATATCATTTAAATCAAACGTTATACCATATAAAATATAAAAATATTTTAATTCTGAAATTTTAGAAATAAGTGTTGGAATTTATAAAATTAACTATATACTATAAAAATTCATGATTGAACCAGTTATTAGATCTAACTTGACTACATGATCGGTTCATCATCGAACCTGGTCCAATCATCATTGGTCCGGTTTTAAAAATATTGATGTTTTTTAATCGACATCTTCTATGGTGATAGGCTTATTGTAAAATTAAACGTTAAATAATAGTAAGTTAAATACCCAATAATTACACCTAGCCTGAAATCTGAATTAATTAGTGGAACCGTGTGAACAGGTCAAATTGTGACTGAACCGTGTATATGTACAAAGACCATGACTTGGAGATGGATTTAATATAACTTTGAACTCATGTTATGCCAACGAAACCATTGCTTTCCTGCAATAAAATAAATGAAGAAAATAGAAAATAGATTTCGGACATATTATATGTTCCTCGTGGAAAAATTTCTGATCGGCGACTGTTTAATTAATAAATAAAAGATACATATCAATCTTATGATTACCCAAGCCTGCCTTCACGTAGTTTCCAGCTACGATCTTGTACTCTGTAATGGTTGACATTTGACAACCACCAAATTAATAGGGGAAGAAGATAAGCATATCAGTTTTTCTTTTTTTTTGGGGTAAAATTAACCATATCAGTTTTCTCTGCTGTAATGATGTAGTGCTATTACTCCCACAAGGCCACACAAGAACCAGGGAAGTCCACTAATGGATCCATGCCATTATAAAAAAGAAAAGAAAAGAAAAGAAAGAGACACCACTTTATTGTTCTATAATGGATTCTCTCATCTAACAATACTAATCCTTGATCATATCTATCAGCACAATTCATATGGAACCTTTTGACTGATTCTACATGCCAATAGTGTGGCAAAGCTACTGAAAGCACAAATGATATGATATCCCGTTGCTGAGTGACTCGTGAGATATGTGTCTTCTTTTATATTGGTAGGATATGCTTTTTTTACTACCGATATAATCTTTTATTTACACAAGTTCAGGTCAGTAAAATTCTTCTTATTTTGAATTAGTAAACTCTAGGTGCAAATATTTTATTTATAATAGCTCTCGTATTTCTAACAAGTTGAGTAAATAAAAAAAAAATTATAACATTTTCTCATAGATTACTAGATATGGGCCCGTGCGTTCCACGGATTTTGTTTGATGTTTTAATTTTATAAAAAAAACATAAAAACAATAAATCATTTGTTATAGTTTTAAGATTTTTTTTTTGTTTATAGAGTGTGAGATTTATTTTAGAATTAAGAGCTCATTTCCCCACATAAGTTTCAGTCAATATTTGCATATTAATAATCATGGTGCTCATGTGAATTGTTATCAATTTTGTACTTAAGACTATAAAAATGCCGATACCTAAAAATTTAAACAAAATCCAACCTGAAATAAGAATTAAAGTGTAATTAAAATATTTAAATTTAAATAGGCTATTTGAGTCAATGTTAACATATACTAATATAATGTATGTAATCTTACTATATGTTATTATTCTTGTTTAAATATATTATAATGTTTTTTTGGTGATTTAGTGAAGTTTGTATTATCATTTTAGGGTCTTTGAATTTTTTTTGTGCATTTGTTATCATAAATATATTTTGGTTTGCGTAATCTATGAATTTTTATTTGTTTAACTAATAGAAATCAATTTAATTCATCATTTTATCATGTAATTAATGATAATTAAACCATCAATACATGCACCTTATAGCCACAAAAAGTATGTGCATGCTGAAGACCATGTTTCTGAAACTTGATTTTGTGAATAAATGTTTATAAAAAAACATAACTTCTTAGCTGTAGTTTTGTGAAAAAGAAAATATAGTGGTGATAAATATTAAATTAAATAAATACATTATTTTATTATATGCTGTAATAAGGTTAAAGAAGACACAATCCTGGAGGTAATTAAGATGTTCTTCTAAATTTTTTAAATATATAACATTCAATATTATATAGATCATTTGGAAACTTTATATAACTTTATTAACTCATCATACCCCTAGATATTAAACTATAAACAGTAATCACTAAATTTTAAATCCAAATGTTATGGTATTTTTGGTTGAAAATAATATTAAAACCTGGTATCCAACTTATAGTGTTGCAAGCAATTTCTCTATTTTTTCCATTTTAGATTTGTAGTTTTTGCAATATGTGCTTTATTATTATTTTCAAATAACTTGTTTCCCATTTTAGTAACAATAAAGCCATTTTAATTAATTTATCCAGTGTAATTTTTTTTTCTTAATTCATTGTTTCTTAAGGATAAACTTTCATAAATAACAATTTAATTGAAAATGAATTTTAAAAAATGTAATAAGATGACAATGAAGCTTCATTTTTTTGACCAAACACACACATATATATATATATATATATATATAGATCCTTACGGTGACGATATTAATAATCTATTTTTTATAACCAAACACGACAATATATATTAAACATGTCTTTCATTTCCATGTGACGAAACACATAAAGAAATATATCACAACAACATCCTAATTTTGATTTTAGTTAATTAAATAGTTTTAGTATCATGTTTTTCATCAAATATTTTAAAACAGTTACTATTAAACATTTTTATAGAATTTTTTGCTCGGATTTAAAAAATGGAAAAAAATTTATTTTATAAATCTATTTTATTCAGAATTAAAAAAATACTATCATATAATATTTAAAAATTATCTTCTATTTAGAATTTCAAATTAAATATATTACTATCAAATACCTATTTCTAGTTACTATTTAGTAATTTTAAATTAAATGTTTTTACAATTCGTATAACTACTATTTTTACAATTTGTTTTTGTTAAATGAATAATTTTTAGTATCATGATAATCATCAAATTCTCTTTTAAAAATGTATTATCAAATAAAGTTTACAATTCTCCATTCTAGGTTTTGTTTTAGAAGAAAAAATGCTATCAAATATTCTTGTATGATTTTTCTTAGGATTTTAGAAAATTTTAATATTACGTAATATTGTACTGTTATCAAGTTTATCATTTAATTATTAAAATGAAAAATTACTATTAATAAGATTTTACAGTTCTCTTTAGTGGATTTAAAAAATAAAATAAAAAACATATTTTTGGATAGGATTTAAAAAGACAAAAAAACCAATTATTTTATAAATCCATTTTATTTTGGATTTTAGAAAAACTTATTTTAAAATAGTGGCTGCTTTTAATTAACACATTTTAAAATCTAATTTTTTTTATTGACACATGTCACAATCATATCAACTGAAATATTTGAAGTTATTATTGGTTTATAATTTTAAAACAGAAAATATCTATTGAAAAGGAAATATAGTTATTTATAAGAAAAAAAAATAAGTTTACTTTTAAAATTTCATTTTATTTAGGATATTAAAAATTAAAATTTCTTTATTTATAATTAGTTTTTCTTCAAGATTCTTAATTAAACAATTTCTTGTATTTGTAGGATTCTATAAATTCTAAACAACTTACTTCTATATAATATAAAATTCTATGTTTAATTAATTATATACTTTTCTTATATATACAAACACATATTCATCATATTGACACATGTCACAATCATACCAAGTGAAATATTTGAAGTTATTATTGGTTTATAATTTTTCAACAGAAAATATCTATTAAAAAGGAAATCTAGTTTTTATAAGAAAATAATAAGTTTACTTTTAAAATCTCATTTTATTTAGGCTTTTACAAAATAATTTTCCTTATTCTATAATTATTTTTTCTTTATGATTTTTAATTAAACATTTTCTTGTATTTGTAGGATTCTATAATTTTAAAACAAAATACTTCTATATAATATAGAATTCTATGTTTAATTAATTATATATTTTGTCTTATATGTACAAACACATATTCATCATATTCACACGTACTCATTTTCGACTACAATTTTCAAAAATTATGACAGCATAGATAATAAAAAATTTGAGTTATATCCAAATTTTTTTTAAAAAGCTAAAGTAATATTTTTCTTGTAAAGACTATTGAGTTTTGTGAAAATAATATGAGGAAGCTTAAACCTAAATAAAGATGTTAAATATTTATAGTTATTTTTGGTTTATAATTTTACAATTTTCTTTTGTTTGGACCTTTTTAAAAATGTATATTACTTTTTGTATAATTAGTTTTTATTTATAATTTTTATTAAGTAATTTTTTGTACTTGTAGGATTTTATATTTCGTTTTTTAAGATGTTTTTTGAAAAAGTCAATATTGTCTTTTATAATTCTCTTTATTTAGAAGTTTTTGAAAAGAAAAAAGAAAAATTACTATTAAATAGTTTAAAATAAGATAATTATATATTTATGATAAAAAACTAAACACATGTCCTAATCTTAAAATATATATTGTGATATGTCACACTCATATTAATTAGAAACTTTTAAAAGATTATGTGATGATAATTTCTTTTTTTCTAAAATCATAATAAACGAGATTTGTGAAAGAAACAAAATTAATCCTAACCAAGAGAGATTTTTTTTTTTTTTTTAACTCCTGATCAATGAGAATTGTAAGATTTTATTTAATAGGAATTTTTATTTTTAAGAATCTGATTATAAATATGCTACTAAAACAAATTTAATTAACAAAGAAAAATCTAAAAGTAGAAGTGATGTTAAAATAACAAATTTAAAATCTAAAAAATGACTTTCTATAACTGAAAATAAATATATCATAGTAATTTTATATTTCTTAAATCCCAAACAAAATATAATTGCTAAAGATTATGTAATAGCAATTTTCCTTTTCTAAAAACTTAAAAAAACTGTAAGAATATTTTTGTAATAGTAATTTTCCTTTTCTAATTTTTTAAAAATCCTAAACAAAAAAATATTTGTATTTTAATTTGATGCATGTCACATTCTTAATTTTTATTCACACATGTCGCGATCATGTTAATTATCAACTTTGAAGAACCAAACTTTATATAATAAGATTATCTATCAAGTAATACTTAGAAAATTGGAAATATATCCAAATAATTAATAAATAGTAAGTAATCGAACAAGACAAGTAACTTGCAAGTAACATATTTTTGGACAAGTACTTAAAATAACAAGCACGTGTTTCCGACAAGTCAAGTACAAGTCGAAAAATTCATTACTCGTTCAAGGCAATTCAAGTAAATTCATTACTCGTTCAACGCAATTCAAGTAAATTATACATGAAATACTCGCCTTGCGCCCACCCTAGTAAAATCTTCTTTTTAAGGCTATTTTTAATTTGAATCAGAACATGGTTCCTAAATTAATTGAGACGAACTTCCAAGCCACATAAACCGTAGTCCCAGCTTTTTTTTTCAGGAGTCGAAGCCACGAGGGACCCTTGGTGGCAATGTATGATTGATACATTTGTTCACGAGTCAAGCTATCTGCAATTATTGTCGCAGCTTGATTCATGATAAGAGATGTACGCTCAAGCGATCAGAAGTTCATCATGTCAGCATAAAACTGACTGGAAAAAGGCAAAGATGAATCTTTTGCTTAATCCTCGTCCCAAGATAAACAGAGATCCGGGCGAAACCACAAGTGCAACTCATCCAACCCACAACATGACTAGAAACATTCTATCCGACAACCGAGACAATGGAGGAGGCAGAACAACACCAAAAAAATGACCACCAAACAATCTTCACCAAAAACAAAAGCAAAGGAGGCCAAGACGATGAAAAAGAGAAGAACACAACCCGGATAGAGCAAACCAACAAAGAAAAGCTTTGTCAAAGTGACACCGTCGGAAGACTCATAAAGAATATCGAGATATGAAAGAGAAAAATGAAGAGAGAACCTTAACTGATGCCCCCAATCGAAGCTAGTCCAAAACAAAAGAGATGACCTGCCACCACATCCTTTACCAGCCATCGACGATGGAGAGACACACCATATCCGTAACTGCTGATCCAAACTCAAAACACTCCATGGAAACACACATGAGTTGAATCAAAACGAAGCATAAAAAAAAACGGAGGCCTTCTCCGATGTTGTCTAGGAGCGACAAACACCGGAGAGGCAGAAATCTACCAAAAAAGCTTGACGACTGAGGGGATAGTAGAGAGAAAATTAAGTTTTTAAAAACTATAAATTTAGTAGCAAACGAATCAACAGCTTCTTATAAATAATTGTAATGCTAATATCCATTCAACTCATTTCTCAAAAAATCAAAGACTAAACAGAGTCTAATTGCATTGATCTCTTTCTTATATAAAAAAAAATTGTTTCAACCCAATCCAAAAATTGCTCTCCAATTTATATTTGCTTCTCTCATTTTTAGGAAAAAAATTTCTTCAGAGAAGCTATTATTATTACAAATCCAGCACCTATGTGTATGCTTGCAATAATGCTTTAGGTGTGTTTCAATTTAGTTAGCAGTGCCTATGACCCACAAAGCAAATTACAACCTTAAAAGAGGAAATAGTTCCGGGAGAGAGGGACTGCAATGGCTGGCGCACACGAAAGTACCTCACCATCTGCCGTCACAACGTATGTCTCTGGGTCCACGGTGATGTTTGGAAGCGCATCATTCAGCTTCATGTCGAGTTTTGTGAGCTGCCTCACGTTGGATACGGCTACAACCCTCTTCTTCAGTCCATATACTTCTTTTACCCCGTTTCTCAAGGCAGCCTGTGTTTGGTAAAATAAAGAAACTAACTGAATCCAAAATCAGGAGGAGAAAGAAAGGAATATTATATTGTATGATAAGAGTCCTTGCCTTGCTGACAAATGCAACAGAGTTTTCACTTCCAGCCTTTCCAAATGCACCAAACATAGGTCTTGATATGACCTAGAGTCATAATATTAAAAAAAAAAGCAAACAGTGTTGACTTTTTTTTAATCCACTAGATAAGTGTGGTGCACTTTAATACAATAGTAGTCAGTGATGATTACCGGCTCCGGAGTGGGTATGCTAGCATTTGCATCACCCATATTAGCCCAAGCTATATTTCCACCTTTAATAATCATTTCTGGTTTTGCTCCGAAGAAAGCTGGCTTCCACAAAACCAGATCAGCCAGCTTCTTCTCCTGCAGAGTAACACATTTTTTCAAAAAAAAAAAAAAACACTGAGGTTAAGTGGCTACATGCTTGGATGATACCAAATCCTATAGCCCTCTCATTACAGAATGCAGTTACATTTGTGCATGAGAAAAGATGTTTCACACAGTTTTGGCATCTATTGATCTAGGAACTAAAAACTTGCCACAGGAAAATATTAGCATACCTCAACGGAGCCAATTAAGTCAGAAAACCCGTTGGCAATAGCTGGGTTTATAGTGTACTTTGCAATGTATCTCTTTATCCTCGCGTTATCATCACCAGCTGTGCTAGAACCAATCACTCTCCTCTGAGCCTTCATCTTGTCAGCAGTCTGCCAAGTTCTGCTTATTACCTTCACAAGAGAAGGATACCACAGTTACTTTATGCAAAGACTAGGAGCATGACACAAGGTAAGCAATCTCTGCAGATCATCTGCCCTTTAAATAATTTGAATACTATGGAACAGAGAGTGAAGAATTCTCCATAATAAATTTCTGTATGGAGTTTTTGGCTAAAATAAAGTCTAGCAAAGGGTGAAATAGCTACTTCTCAGAACCTAGAATCTCAATTATTGATTTCACAAAAAATGTTTTATGGTTTAAAGGAATGAACCTCTCCAATGCGACCCATTGCTTGTGAGTCAGAGGAAATAATGCTGATTGCTCCCATATCATGCAAAATGTCCTCTGCTGCTATTGTTTCAGCTCTTATCCTTGATTCAGCAAAAGCTACATCTTCTGGGATGTTCTTGTCAAGGTGATGGCACACCATCTGCTTGTGTTTGCATACGAGGTTATTAACAAGACAAATAAGTAAATTAATTCACCATCAGTGGTTATACTTATATTAAATTCTCATACCAACATATCAAGATGTTCATCTATGGTATTTTTGGTATACGGCCGTGTTGGGTTAGTTGATGAGGGGAGTACATTTTTTACACCACAAACTCTGATGATATCAGGTGCATGTCCACCACCAGCACCTTCGCTGTTTAGAAGGATTCAATAAACAAATATACAACTTCAGTAATTGCTTCAAATATAATAGTATTGTAAACATATTTAGTTATATCTGCCAATTACACCTCTTAACTAATATTAAGAAGCAATCATCTGAAAGGTGTATGAAGGGGTGAGATGCTGATGAACCTGTGGTATGTATGTATTGTTCTCCCTCGAAATGCATCTATTGTGCGCTCCACAAAACCAGATTCGTTTAAGGTGTCAGTATGTATGTTCACCTGTCAAATCCAAACCATTTGAGTATATTTGGAAACTGCTTATTTAGTTTCTTAAAATAATATGTCAAGGTAAAGATAAGACTTGGATATCATATTCTTCTGCAACAGATAAACAGTTGTCTATAGCAGCAGGAGTAGTTCCCCAGTCCTCATGGAGCTTCAACCCCATTGCCCCAGCCTCCAGTATCTGACGAAGCTCCAAGGGTTTAGATGTGTTTCCCTAAACAACGATACATTTGCTAACCGTAAGAGGTCTAGCCAGATAACAAGCATATAATTACCAAAAAGGAAAACATATCACACCTTCCCTGTAAACCCAAAGTTTAGAGGAAGACTATCTGTAGACTGCAGCATCAACTTCATATCGAACGGAGAAGGGGTGCAGGTAGTAGCACGTGTACCATAAGCAGGCCCTGTTCCTCCTCCAACCATAGTTGTAATGCCTAAAGATAATTATGAAATAGAGGCAAGTGATCAAAATCAGAGTCCAAAGATAATTACAAATGCCATAATATGTTCAAGGAGAGTATATATGCAGTAAGACTAATCTTGCTCACCGCTAGACACTGCTTCATATACCAATTGAGGACATATGAAATGCACATGACAATCTATAGCTCCTGCAGTTACAATCATCTCTTCTCCAGCAATAACCTCAGTCTTAGCCTAAGGAAATAAACAAGACATTTATAAGCAGCCCACAGTGATATTTACTGTGTTTTAAATAGTGAGCTAAATTACCCCAATAAGCATATTGCTCTGCACACCATGCATGGTATCTGGATTGCCTGCCTTCCCAATACCGATGATATAACCATTTTTAATACCAATATCTGCCTTATATATTCCTGAGTAATCAATTATCACACTATTGGTAATAACAGTATCCAAGGAAAGAAGAGCATCAGAATGCTCTATTCCTTGACCCATGCCTTCTCTCAGAACTTTCCCACCTCCAAATACGCATTCATCGCCATAAACGGTGTAATCTTTCTCTATTCTTGCATATAAATTGGTGTCACCTAGCCTCAGCTTGTCACCAGTGGTAGGACCATACATATTTGCATACTTTTCACGAGAAAGTGTAGTAGTAAATGTAGGATCTTCTCCTGAGATCCCCTCACTGCAAAAGAAACCAATTAAAACTTGAATTTTAGTTGAATATAGCAAGTAAAGAAACAAAATAACTAGGACTTAACCTAGCATCCCCTTCTTCTAGGTGTCTGAAGCCTCTCCTCTCCATGGTTTCCATCAAAACTGTCCAGTTGGCATCATCAACCGGGCCGTCAACAATTCCATTTCCTCCTCTTATCACTTTGTTTCCACCAATATTCACAAGTACAACGCTTTTCCTTTCTCCTGGCTGCGAAAAGCACAGAAATTTTCAATAATGGTAGGACTTAAAGCTCATCTTACTTATAGGCAAGAAACAAGAGATATATGTTCAGAAATCGAACCTCAAACCGTACAGCTGTTCCAGCTGGTATGTTTAGACGCATACCGAGAGCTCTGCGTCTGTCAAACACCAACAATGGATTCACTTCAATGAAATGGTAGTGACTCCCAACCTGAAAAGAGAGACTGAAAAATTAAGTGAAAATGAACTTTATCTTTATAAAACCAATGAGAGTTGAGTAGAAAATGAAGAAACCTGTACTGGTCTGTCCCCAGTGTTGACGATTTTCAGGACTATAGCTTTCCTTCCATGATTTATTATTATACTTCCATCTCCATATGTTATATTACCAGGAATGACTTCATCATGAGCTTCAGGAAATTTATCCAGTGAAGGGACTGCAAAATAATCATATATCATAATCTGTCCACATAAAGCATATTTACTAACGTGGATTTAACTTCTGTTTGGCATGAAATAGATAACCTAAGTTGGTTTCTCCTAAGCTTCTAACGCGTAGAAGGACACACTTTGTGTAGGAAAAAAAATATATATGTCAATTCAATACACATCAATGTAGGGATGGTGTTAGGCTAATTTAAAATCTGGAATGACCTAAAGAAGTGTATTCACTCTAAGCAAAGTGTTCCATGAAACCGTAGAATGAAAACGATCAAAACCACGAACCTGGAAGGAAAGATCCATGTAGAGCTAATTCAAGGTTGCCGTCTTCACGAGAAATGGGTTCATGAACGGTGATTAGCTTTGTACCATCATGAAATGTCCCTTCGACCTAAAAGCACCTTAACTAGTTACAACAAACTTGACACACGTCCTAAAGAAAAGCCAAAAAATAAGCAACATAAAAAAAAAAAGCAATTGAGAATTAATGAAACAAACACCTGAACTGTATACAGAAGATGTACAACAGCAGGAAGAACCTGTCTCCTGTTACAAACAAGAATGCAAATAGTATTCAAGATTAAAGAATCATCGTTGACTTATATATAGAGTTCATCATCCTATATCACCTTCCTAAAAGTTGTCTGCCAAGTTCCATGAGCTCAGCCACGCTTTTATCACCATCACGAACAAACTCAAGAATCTACACAACCAGATTTGAACAAAAACAATTCAAATGATGAGGCACTACTAGTATACATCTTGACTCTATCTATGTCGAAACAGAGGATACCTGAGTGGCAATGAGGGCTACAGCTTCAGTGTAGTTGAGCCTAATACCACGAGCAAGACGCTTCTGAGCGAGGAAACCAGCTTGATGAAGCCCTAACTTCTCGATCTCCCGCGGCAACAACTTCATTTTCCAGATCTAATCAGGAATGTAGGAAGTCCACGAACAGGGACAGATCGATGTCCGGACAAAAACCTGACTGGGTAAGAGATTAAGTTTGCCTGTC
The DNA here is from genome assembly GCF_000695525.1 of Brassica oleracea var. oleracea. Classification (NCBI taxonomy): domain Eukaryota; kingdom Viridiplantae; phylum Streptophyta; class Magnoliopsida; order Brassicales; family Brassicaceae; genus Brassica; species Brassica oleracea. The sequence continues at coordinate 16,364,085 of NC_027749.1, read as the reverse complement.
GGTGATTCGCAAAGCTTCCCAGTCTCGTGAGTTCAATAATAGAACGCATAGATGAGTGTGTCATAGGTTCGGATTCCCCCTTCTTTTGGGGGTTGCAAAGATTCTCTTTCTTATAAAAGATAACAGTTTGAAAAGGAGTGGTAGGTAGTGCTTCCCAACAACTAATAAACTGTTTTAAAACGAAGGTTTGAGAACTGAATGTTTCTATTTATCATTAATGAATAAGTGTTCCATTATATAAGGGATTACAAGATAAGTAAAAAGGAAAGTATCCAAAATTTAAATCCACTAGGATTAGGAAAACTATTAATACATAATAATGGAAAGATAACAATTACAAAGAAAAAGAAAGATGGTTTCATTTTCTCCAAGCCGCCTCTCTCTCTAGGTGTATGAGCCGGTTATGGACCGGGCCGGTTATGGACATCCACTAATTGATTTATAACACTCCCCTTTGGATGTCATAACCATTCAGAGATTGTAATACGCTTAATGTTGTCTCATTAAAACCTTATCATGAAAAACCCAGTGGGACAAAAATATGATGAAGGAAAAAGAGTACAACACGTACTACTCCTCCTGATGTGAACCTCAGTGGAGGTTTCTTCAGTCTACGCATCTGATGCGTGATCTTTCCTGAACGTGCAGGTAGGGAGTAAACAAATCGGCCAAGTTCATTACTGAACCGCAATTGGATTACTTTGACCTTTCCGGTCTCTTCTCATGTCTTCTGACATCGTGTGTGCGTGGTCAAGAAGTGGACCTTTGACTGTCGACTACTCTTAATTAGGTCGGACAGACTAAACACACTATGGACAATATATATACTGAGCATGGTACATATGAACTTATAGCCTCAGGTCGTAAACCTATGTTCCGGTGTATCTACTACACGGATGTGTACCAATGTCTCTGTCCATAGATCTTTCTTTATTATCATCGACTATGCACTAATCTGATCGATCCATATTGAGTCATAGACTTCTTCTGTACATGTTTATAACTTGTCTCATGAGTGTTCTAGATCAAGATGTGATCAATGATTATTGCTGTAATGAGTTTTATAATCTCATCAAGCTATGGCTCTTCGGCCGAACACACTCATGGATCTCGATCAGTAATCTCTCTTGCATTCGGTAATGCTATTGTAGTCTTTTATCCATACCTTGATGGTGTCCCATGACCTTTGTTGCCGTGGATCATACCACGCACCGGAAGATCTATTAGGTCATGGACCTCGACTACACGAGCTTATGGACGACAATCATGATGACTGATCTTTCTTTTCCACTAGCCATGATCAAAGAAGAAGGGTCGGACACCTCTAGCCAGACACCTACACAGATTTAATAAATAATTTGTATCAACCAATTTACCTCTCTTTTGGCTGGTTTAGTATAAAGTAAACACAAGGAATTCAAATATCTTTTATAAGTATATGTAGACTGAATTTGGATTGTCCTTATACAATTCTTTTACTAGTATTACATACTATATGCAACTGCTTTGTTTCAATCCATGAACAGCTTAGGAACAATGTTCTTTATCCATGTACAGCTTAGGAACAATGCTGTTCTTTATCCATGAACAGCTTAGGAACAATGATGTTCTTTATCCAGTGATCCATATGTTGCTTACTACATCAGTATCTATTTTCTTTCTTATGACCAGACCTTTATCAATTTCGAATTTGTGTAGCAGCATCCACCACATAGGAGTTTATCTCCTTATAATCTGTTTCATGGTCTCTGTGAGTATCCTTGTGTAACAAGCTATGATCTAATGCTGTTAGTAGGAAAACATGAACACCTTTACACCTTGTGATCATGTACCATCTCTCACGGTTTCTTATTCCTCACAAGACCCATCTATTTCACTGGTTTATATCAGATGGCGTTTATGTATATGTATGTATGGCCAATACTCATATCTCTTCTTTATAGATACTTTAAACCCCACGTTTATCTTTTAAATCTAATCTTTAATCTTTATGAGTACTCTTTCGTGGGTTCATGATCCTCGTTTATATCTTTAAACTCAAGTGCTACTACTTTATGTATCCTTATACAAATATAACTCTCATGTGTCGACACTTATATATATGTGTGGTTCCATTGTGTTCCAGACATGATCTAATCGATTTGAGATTTCATTATCCAGGACCTTTGTTACCTAGTAGCTTGGCGTCCCAAGCTACATGGTTTGGTACCTTGGATGTTTAGCTGCA
>NC_027749.1:16358648-16361224 GCF_000695525.1 Brassica oleracea var. oleracea | reverse complement strand
TCCCCAAGCTTATAGACTTTAGAGTCTGAACCTTATAGGTAATAGCATGTACGGCCAAGCTGTTATCAAGCTGTTATATCCGTGTTTATAGTATGGTCATGGACCACGGGTTTGTCCTCACTCACCCTCATGATCATACTATAATCTGCAGATGCTTGGGACATTATAGCCTAATGAGTTTCCCTTGTGTACATGTTACACAACGTGAGATACTATGGGATAACTCTGTGTGCCCTTTTAATATCAATCTTTTGCGTCAAGTTTAGACCAGGATGGCTAATCCGGCCATGTCATATAGTGTATAATTTCGTGGGGTATACCAATCTGGTTACCATGACATTTACCTCTATCATACTGATCTTTGCATAGTCTAGATCAGTAGAGAATGCAAGTATAGTTTCGATCGCTCTTTGTTTCATTTGCCCATTGTTTCTATATGGAAACCATTATCTTATATCTTATAAACTCAATGAGCTTCTTTGGGTGGATATAGAGCATTAGATCTTTCAAGCCTGCGTGCTCTTTTTAGGCACCAATGTACTTAGCCTCTTTAGGCGCCAATGTACTTAGCCTAGCCGTAGCCTTTTAGGACATTCTTTACTGGTCGCAGGCCCTTATCTGACTGACTATACCCGCAACATTGCCTTATATATTGGCATTTTCTTATTCATATCTAAAATCATTCATTCATTTTATAATATAAGTTCTTAATTCAAGAAAATCACAGGCATAAAGCAAAGCAAACACAGAAGTCAAAATTAACATTATTCTTTTTAGACAATCAGATGTTTTAGCCTAATGATTCCCCATTACATATCTTATGGCACACTGACTTGGTCGAGTGTGGTGGCTTAGAAATGCCACGGCCTCCTCTCCCTTAACCATGGCCAAAATTGGGTCCACAACCACAGTTATAGTGATTCTTATGTCCATGTTCGTATAAGGTGGTTTGGCTAGGCCCACGTCCTTTCCAACCATCACGGTTACAGTCGTATGGTTTATCATGATGGACGTGGTTGCTTTCTTTAGATTTTTTTTTCTGCAGCCTCATTGGCTTGGGGTAGGCGAGTAATCATTATTGCCCTGTATCTATTACTTTCACTTGCATTATTGTCCTCGATGATATATTCACCGAGGCCCATTGATTTCAGGACAATCTCTGTGTCTAATGCCCATTGTAAATAATTATCTCCAAAGAGATTTAGGGCAGCATAATCTAGATTGCTGATTTTCGACATCTGTAATCATATATCACTCAATCTTTATAAGAAAATAAATCATGTGACCAAGTAAACAATCGAGTTAATGCATTTCTAATAAACAAGCCACACGGCTATAGGGGTGATATGCAATAAGGTCACACGGCCTAGGTGATGTATGATGCGGCCAAGCAAGCAATCAAGTAATGATCAATGCATCAGTAAGTAAGCCACACAGCTATGCGGGTTTAATGCAATACAATCAAGGCTTCACGGCCATACAATTTGGTGTATCATCTTTTACTTATATAATGTATCTCTCTAGCTACAGCGAGTATGAGGATGTTGGAACTCGAAAACCATGGATCCAAGTGAAGTTAGTTTGCATTAAGAGACTGTCAGAAAATGTAGTAGTCGTGGTAGTATTGTATTTGACCATCACCAAACCTCTCTCCTTGGATTATCTTAGTTATGTATATTCAGCTTTTAGTTGTGTCACTATCAAAGATGCTTCAGATTTTATGAGAATCAAAATCTTTTTTTTTTTTTTTGTGAGTTATTAACAAAATTGCTAGCAATTATGCTGATATGTCATTTTAGTAGACTATTTCACATCATTAAATTAAAAAGCCATCATTTATTAGACTAACTACAAAACATGCTATTTGTCTTACCTATTGTATATGCTATTGACTATGTTTATGATGTAATCATGATACTTATTAACTCACAATCAATAGAATCAATCAAGCAAGCAAGCCTTATGGCTAAGGTTTATGCCTCACGGCCAAGAAGAAGCCACACAGCCATGAGGAAGCCACACGGCCAAAACAGGAAAACAAGCTGCACGACTAATGATTCAATTCAAGATCAATGCATATAGTTTGTTGTGTAATTGCAATCCTAGCATATATGCATTCTATCAGTTTATACAATGTACTCAACACAAGCAAGCTAATCGGCCAAGCAAAGAACAATCGTACTTGATTTCAATTTCAATTTCAATACCATTCTAACATGAGATTCTAAGTGCAATTGCAATCAATCAATGTGATTAGGTTTAGGTATGAATGAAACAAGGCCACACGGTCACAAATATGATTATGTCTAGAATTGTTTAACCTAATCCTATAGTTTCAGATTTCAATTTTAAACAATCTAAACTAGATCATTAGGGTTTGCTTGGCCGATTAGCTTGCTTGTGTTGAAACAATCGTATAAACTGATAGAATGCATATATGCTAGGATTGCAATTACACAACAAACTATATAGAATTGAATCATTAGCCGTGCGGCTTGTTTTCCTGTTTTGGCCGTGTGGCTTCCTCATGGCTGTGTGGCTTCTTCTTGGCCGTGAGGCATAAACCTTAGCCATAA
>NC_027749.1:16355599-16358603 GCF_000695525.1 Brassica oleracea var. oleracea | reverse complement strand
TCAAATCTCGATTTTAGGGTTTGGATCGAACTTATAGAGCTTCGATTTACTCATAGGGTATTGATATATTATCCTATCGCTTTCATCTTTTTAGAGATTATATTTTAGGGTTTCAATCTTTACAAAACAACCAGATTCGATTCATGTTTTCAGATTTCGAATTACCTTTAAGGTTTTGAAGATTGTAGAACCGAACCACCAAGAGAACCTCGAGCTGGACGATCGGACGCAAGCTGGAACAAGCTGGAACGCGAGCTGGAACGGAACGCATCTGATCGGGAACGCGAGTTGTAGCTGTCCGGGATGCAAGCTGAGAACAGATGGAGCTGAGGCTGAGTTCGTCTAGTATCAGGAACGCCTTAGGGTTGGGGCTGATCGGATGAAATTGTTGTAAGACAGATCAAGATTTTGCAGATTATATATATATTTCCGATTTCTCGAGGAATATGGCCTGAGAAATTGTTTCTGGTCAGGTTAAGAAACACAAGAGGCAATTGTCCAATCTCTTCTCCTTCAAACTCATTGAACCCCAAATGAAGCATACTCAACTTCTTCATCTGAGATATATATTTGCAGGAACCTCAAATAGCCTGAAACATCAAGGAGGCCCACAACAAAACCAGGAGGGCATACATGAAAAATACATTTCCCTTTACGAACATGGTCCTATAGGCTCCTGCAACTCCTTTTTGTAAGAGTTTCCAATCCAAATATGAAAGGAGGTAATTCTGCAGGAATCCATCTCTTCATCACCAAGCATTCACCAGAACCAGCAATTATGTAGTCCTTGTTTTGCCGGTTCACTTCAAACGTTGGAGTAGGATTGCTACCCATTTTAGTCAATTCAGGATAGAGTCCACCAGAGAGCTGGTTGTTTGCCACGTTTAACCATAATAGACTCGAGATGTTTCCAAATCATTTCTCCTAACAGAGAGTTATTCGCAAGCATAAGCCCACAAAAGAGACGTCAACTTTCCAAACGAAGCTGGTATTGAACCAGTCAGCCTGTTAAACGAGAGATCAGGTCCTTGAAGCTCTGGCATGTTCCCATACTCACGCCGCTGAAGTGGCTATAAGAAAAAATCAAGAACGTCAAACTCTGCATCTAGGAGATTTCAGAAGGTAGCCGGCCTGAAAAGTTGTTGTGGCCTTGAAAGATTAGGTCACGTGAGGATGTTCGAAGAATAGATACCTCCAACGTATGAGTTACCATACATAACTATATACTTCACTTGAGTGAATCTCCCTAATATTTCCTCCAAACATATTATTCCCCAAGTGCAAACCTCTGAGAGATGATATGGATCCTATCTCAGCTGGAATGTTTCCAACACCATCAGATTCTGACAATTCGAAACTTGGCCCGGAAACTGCACAACAAAACCGTTTCTAGACAAATCCAACACTTGCAAAGTGTAGTTGGAAGCTGAGATATTACCGGAGAGACGATTCCCATAAACTGAAAACTTGACCAGCCTCCTAAAATCACTCCACTGAATCTATTGTATCTCAAGTCGACATACTTCAGATACCTACACTCATTGAAGATGTCATCTATTATGCCACTTGGTCGATAGATTTGCAAAAACCAAGCTGTTGCATAACAATGGGAAGCTAGAGCGAACATCATCAGAAATTTTATTCACCGAAAGATCAAGAACCTCAAGATTCGGTAGACCGGATAAGCTAAGCTCCCCTCCAATGATATTATGAGAAAGATTCAGATGCTTTAAGTTGTGGCAACGACTCAGGTCGTCTGGAATCGATCCTCCGATTGTGTTACTTGATAAATTGAAAAATGTGAGCTGTGTTAAGGCAGAGAAGTTGCTGAATGGAGGATCTGAGATGGTGGAACCCCTTAGATTGATCCCTGTGACTTTACTTCCCTTAGAGGTACACATGTGATCCCAGATCATTGACACACATCTTGCTTCTCTGTTTCCCATTCATTTTAATTTCCAAGATTTAAGGTAAGATTTAAAGCTCAATAAGACTTGGCTATCACTGTCCAGAGAATCTCCGGTCACTGTTGTGGCTGTCATGGAGAACATCAAACACAAGAAAACAGCAAAAACATTAACCACGTTGTTCAACTTCTATTATACTCAATATAATAAGAGCAAGAATGTTATCATGTTCATCAAATAGAGGAAAAACATAAACTTTTATTCATCAAAATGTAAGGGCCATAACTGCGATACTTGTTGACCTTCATCCATTGGCTTATAGATTCCAATCGATTATAGTAAACGTCAAAGAAACACATACTCAAGCAGAGCACATAGTATTGATTCCAACGAAAATTAACAGTGAGAAAACACAGAAGTGAAGTATTACCGGTGATCAAAATAAAGAGGACCAAGCTAAGTGATTTACAATCACTGTTGGGGTCGAAAACGGTTACGACGAAGTTAACGTCCAAATCCCCGAAGAAGAAAAACGTAGAAACCTTCTTCGACAAATACTTTTTCGAAATAGATTCTTCTTTACGAAAAGCTTTGCGGAGGAAACGCGAGTCATCGGACAAGAGCTCGAAAAGGGTCGCTACGCAGCAACCGAACGCGTGTTCCGCCCGGTCGCTGCGTAGCGACCGATCTCGAGCCGAAGATCGGTCGCTACGTAGCGACCAAGCTCTTCCAAAACGTTGATACGACATTAGTCCATGCATTCTCGTCTATCCTTCGATGCTATCTCCCGAAGACCGTAGCGAACCCATTTCACGTTCCCCGCCATTCTAAGTTATCGATCAAACTTTACCGTAAAAACCGCGGAAAGTTCGTTCTTTATCGAAAGAAGCCGTAATAAACGCTTCGAGTCGGAAGACGGCCCAAAGGGACCTAAGACATGACTCGAAGCCCAACTTACGATTTTTTAACCAACAGCCCGTAAGCCGCATGGCGGTTTACGCTTGGTTGGCGAGGAAAGATAAATGTCAAGTGTCCGCGGATAAATACGAAATTTTGAAGATAATTACGAAGAACGAAAAAAAAATATGGAATATCTC
>NC_027749.1:16355169-16355491 GCF_000695525.1 Brassica oleracea var. oleracea | reverse complement strand
TAGAGCGATTTAGGCATATTTCCGTTTTTGTTATTCGAGCTGCGACTCAATTAGGTTATTGCCGTCTTAGGGTTTTAGAACTAGTAATCTCGCCGACAGCTCTCAAAGCCCAGGCACTTACCTTGTTGTAAACGCTCAAACGCAGATTCAGAATAAAAACTATCTTGCTCTCTTTTTTGATTTCTTATTTTATCAATGTTCTCGTTTCGTGTTATGATTGTTTGGCGTGTGGTATTAGCAGATATCCGGGACCTCTGGGAAATTAGGGTTCTCCTACTTTCCTAATTTAAACGGAAATCAACAGTGCGAATTTCGGTTCCCA
>NC_027749.1:16354275-16354725 GCF_000695525.1 Brassica oleracea var. oleracea | reverse complement strand
ATTGGAACGAACAAGAAGAGCTGGCTGAAAAGCAAACCGAGCTCACTCGCAGTAAACGCCGACAAGCACGGAAATCTGCTGACGAGACATCGGATATACGCGATCTTCGCGACTATATCACCAAGACTGCGGCAGAAGTAAGAGCCGTAAAATCTCAAATCCATCACGCTACCAGCGTGGCCCCCGAGATCGACAGGCTGCTGGAAGGGGCTCGGAAGACCCCTTTCACCACTCGCATCTCAGATACGAGGGAATCCGATCCAGGAAAAATCAAAGTACCAAAGTATGACCGATCCGAGAGCGCACCTTCAGGCTTTCCACCTCACGATGGGAAGAGCGAGGCTGAAGGACGGCGAAAGAGACGCCAGCTACTGCCACCTGTTCGTCGAGAATCTAGAAGGAGCAGCCCTCGAATGGTTCGCACGCCTTAAGCGAAACTCTATCGGAAGT
>NC_027749.1:16352766-16353722 GCF_000695525.1 Brassica oleracea var. oleracea | reverse complement strand
GATCGATTCAGCTACCAGTCATGGCCAAGGAGATCACAAAAATCATCGATTTTGCGGTAGTCGATCATCCTGCATCTACAACGTGATCATGGGAACCCCATGGCTCAACGCTATGCAAGCCGTTCCATCGACGTACCACCTGGGTGTCAAATTCCCGACCCCAAACGGAGTCGCAACTATCTGGGGATGTCAGAAACAGTCGCGACTGTGCTTCCTCGCGGAACACAAGTTAAGACAGATGACGACCTCTGCAACGGCAAATTGCAAACACACGAAGATTGATAAATCTTTAACCGACAACGTTTTAAGAAAAGACGATTTAAAATCGGCTGTTGACGCAGACGCTTCGGGTGTCGAAACTCAACATGAGTACGAAGCCGACATTGCAACTCAACCGGAATATCCGGATGAGAACACTGACCCAGCCACGATCATCACGATCAAGGCGCTCAGCAAGGCAACAACCGCCGAGTGAAAACGCTCGCGACATAAAACAGAACTACGAGATGGCTGGATCCTCGAATAAGGTACGTAGGCAGCTCGCCGAAAGACGAGTTCAGCTATCCCCCTCTCTAAAAANNNAGGAAAAGATGCGTTATTGTAATCGAGTTTTTTAGAGATTGAGATTTCGAAAATTTTTACGATCAATATGCGTCGCTCCTTTTTAAGACACTTGCAAAAGTCTCATAACACACCTAGAAAATCTACAAACGTTAATACTCTTGCCAGCAGCCTCGTACGACCCAAAATCGCAAAACAATCTCACTTCAGCACCGAAAATATACGTATAGTCTTCGAATTAACTGCGAGACGTTGCCAAGTTAAAAATCGAGATGATACAAACAAATTGTCTGAACGCGACTACTACAAATCTTACACTCTGTTCGTCGATTGGCCCCGACGAACACATCAGCCGTCTTAAACAAACGCAACTTGATCACTCTTTTGATCTTCGA
>NC_027749.1:16351037-16352038 GCF_000695525.1 Brassica oleracea var. oleracea | reverse complement strand
TCCTTCCCGTCAAAACACTCACAGATCAAAGTTAAAATAACCGGACAAGGAAGCTCCGAATGCATCCGCGGGATAGTTCACTTCCTCATCGTCACCGGCAAAATCAGTTGTGGTTTCTACGGTATCAGGAGAAACCGGGATGGGATCCCAGAATCCCTGAATCTTCTCATCGATCGGAGGAATGATCGTCTCAGCGTGAGCATGATCCTTCATGCCACCCTTCATTAACTCCATCTCCCTCTCGAAAACGTAGTCATCCGCCTGCGTCTTCCAAAGGCTCCCGACGGAGCCGCGACACTCACGGAAGTCGCCCAGCGAGTTGAAAGCGTCCTTAAGATTCTCGTACTCAACCTGGAATTGAGAAGCGCGAGTCTTCATTACCTCAGCAATTTCCCTCTTGCCCTTCCGTTCCGCCCTATGAACAGCTCTGGCATGATCACGAGCAAGTTGAGCATCTCGCGCCAACATGTCGTCTCGCATGCGAGCAAGATCATTTTCCGCCTTCTCCGCTTTAAAGCGATAGATCTTGGCCTCTCTATGGCTTGCCTCAATGGCCGATCCAAGCAAGTTCAAGCCCTATAAAATCGATTGACACGTTATAAGCAAAAATAAAAATAAAAAAAAATAAAAAAAATAAATTCTTAAAGTTTATACCCCGTTAATGATACGAGATCATTCCGCGACGACTTTCGGCCTCCCCGACTCGCTCGTGGCCGGAGGAGCATCGAAGCCCGACGGAAGACCAGCGTAGATATCATCAAAGTCCAGAATAGGGACCTCGCTCGTACCGCTTCCATCGCCGAAAGCAAGGTCCAGATCCCATCCTGGAAGCATGCAATCGTCCACCGAAAACTCCAGGTCACCGAGGTCAATATCTTTCCCCTTCGAAGAGTTCAACCCCGTCGCAATAGTGGGAGCGGCGTCGGGACCTTGGTCTTCACGTTCGGAATCACTCCTTCTTTCTCCGCCCAAAGCAGGACTAGGATGCACAAACCTCAGCG
>NC_027749.1:16350449-16350817 GCF_000695525.1 Brassica oleracea var. oleracea | reverse complement strand
CGAGGAACCAGCCTGTACGTGTCCGTATCCTTGATGATCTGTAACCGAAGAAGCGCTTCAAAGTGATCGACGGTGTGGGAGAGACCATGCTCGTAGCTCAGGATCTGGATTCCTATGAGGTGCTGGATGCCAAGAGGATTCAGTTGGCTTATCGCCACCCCAAAACGACCCAACACACGGACGATAATCTCGGGGATCGGGAACCACAAACGGCAGCGCACTACGAATGCTTCGTAACAAGTAAAGTAGCCCTCCGGGGGACTACTAACGCATTCTCCTTGACGAGGAATCCTGAATTCCACCACGTCCGAAATATGGTAGAACGACCGCATGACCTCGAGGAATTCACTAGTACTCCTACTTGGTGC
>NC_027749.1:16350225-16350426 GCF_000695525.1 Brassica oleracea var. oleracea | reverse complement strand
CCTCCCCCGGGCGATGGTTCATGCCCGGGAACGATTTTTCTTTGGGAGGCGTGATCGATCCGTAACACGCCACCCACCATGCCTCGTTCTCTGCTGGGTCTACCGACTGAGGAACGAATTCCATCTTCGGCACTCGAAGCTCTTCAGAAACGTTCGCGGGCAAGGACCCTTTCTTCGAACTCCTCTTCTTACTCGACATCT
>NC_027749.1:16307539-16349738 GCF_000695525.1 Brassica oleracea var. oleracea | reverse complement strand
AAGCCGTAATAAACGCTTCGAGTCAGAAGACGGCCCAAAAGGACCTAAGAAATGACTCGAGGCCCAACTTTGGATTTCTTAACCAACATTGGATTTCTTAACCAACAGCCCGTACGCCGCATGACGATTTACGCTTGGTTCGCGAGGAAAGATAAATGTCAAGTTTCCGCGGATAAATACGAAATTTTGAAGATAATTACGAAGATCGGAAAAAATGGAATATCTCCATTTTTATGCTATGGCGGCTTAAGGGCAGAAGGGGAAAAGCGTAAACCGACCTTGGAGCCAATATATAAGGAGTCCTAGGCGAGAGGCATGGGGGAGGACTTTTTCACAGCAAACTTAGCACTTCGAGCGATTTTAGGCAATTTTCCGTTTTTGTTGTTCGAGCTGCGACTCAATTAGGTTTTTGCCGTCTTAGGGTTTTAGAACTAGGAATCTCGCCGACAGCTCTCGTAGCCCAGACACTTACCTTATTGTAAACGCTCAAACGCATATTCGGAATAAGAACTATCTTGCTCTCTTTTTCGATTTCTTATTTTAATACTGTTCTCGTTTCGTGTTCTGATTGTCTGGCGTGTGGTATTAGTAGATATCTGGGACCTCTGGGAAATTAGAATTCTCCTATTTTCCTAATTTAAACGGAAATCGACAGTGCGAATTTCGGTTCCCACAATCACCATCTGCCATAATCCCAGGCGATACCATCTTCTAGTTTAAGTTTTTTTTTTTTTTTTGCTAAATTTCTAGTTTAAGTTGGTATTCATGTTTTCCGTATAAAGAAAAACAACCACAACCACAATCAACAAGAAAAAAAAAAGTATTATGTTTTACAAAGTCCAAGTCTCATTTATTGAAAGCAACTTATAGTCCAATAATCAACATCGTTTACTTTGAGTTGTTTGAGATCTTTGTAGAAAATTATTCATAATCCTTTGATATTTCATCATCTTTCCCTTTTTTTTTTTTTTTTTTTGCTAACTGCATCATTCACTTTTGGTCAAAGCCATTTACTATGGGAAAATGCTTACTAGCGAACAAGTAACCAAAGATCCCTGACCTTTACCATCACCACATGCTTATCTAAATTATGGCAACGAAAAGAGTAAGTCTTTACCCCAAAAAAAAAGGTTATGTGCACTACAAGGCGATGGGGTAAAAATATCATAAGAAAATAGCTTTCTAGTCGAGAATGCTATATTTGACATAACTCATAATTTAAGATAGCGTTTTTTTACTTCGATGCTATAAAAAGCTACATATATAATATCATTGTACATTAAAACGCTATTTTTACTGAGGCGAAAAATGATAGATTTTCTCTCTTACCCTCATTTCATTTTCCCTCTCATTTTATTCTTTAAATATTTACATATAAAAAAAGAAAATTTTCTATTGGTTGAAAGTAATACACAAGGATTGCAATCTCTACCCTTAATTGTTTTTAATACAAAGGTGGAGATTGTGTTTTAATTTGTCCTCTCCTTTTGACTTCTGAAACACGACGACAGAGAGAAGCGAGATGAGACAGAGAGAGATGAGAGATTGCAAGAGAAGAAGACAGAGACCGGCCTGAGTTTGTCGCCATTGTCACAGTCTGAGTTTGCCGCCGTCGATCTGTCTCTACTCCTCATCACTTTGTTCTTCCGGAATCTGTACTCCTCCTGAGAACGCCTATCTCTCCTCTGCAGCCGAATCCGAAACCAACACTCGTCTCACTCTCAATCTCCTCTCATGTCTGCTCCTTAGGTTTTCTCTCTCTCTCTCTCTCTCTCTATTCAATTTCACTAAACAACAGATCTAAAAAAAGTCCTTAAAGTTTGTATCTTTATGTAGGTCTGGTGCTTCCTCTTCAAAAAACAGATGAAATCCACTTGGCCTGGGCGTTCGGGTCTTCGGGTCGGGTTCGGGCCGGTTCCTTTCGGGTCCGGGTCTTTTCGGGTCCTAAATATGTAGACCCAATAGTTAGAAATTTTCGGTTCGGGTTCGGGTCGGTTCTTCTCGGGTCCGGGTCGGTTCGGGTCTATAATTAAAATACCCATAAAATACCCGTAATTTTTCGGGTCCGAGTCGGGTTCGGTATTTAGGATCTGAAAAGGACATGATATACCCAATTCCATAAACTTTAGTTGAATATTTGTCATATATATCTAAAATTTTACAAAACAACTTAAATGAAACTATTAATAATTAAAATAAAACATTTTAAAACTCTAAATTTTACATTTTAAAGCTTTATATTACTTTAAAAATGTTAAACAATAATAACAAATGTTGTTAACAAAAGACATTTCAACTAAATCATAAAATAATATATATAAAATAGAACACAAAAACATCATAGTTTTAGATATACATGTTTTTAAGTCGGGTACAAATCGGTTCTTATCGAGTCGGGTCTATTCGGGTCGGTTCTTTTCGGGTAGGTTCCTTTTCGGTTCCGGTTCTTTCGGGTAAAAAAAATTTAGACCCAAAAGGTACTTTTAAATTTTCGGTTCGGTTCCGGGTCGGGTATTTTTGGATCGGTTCCGGTTCGGGTCTTCGGGTCTAGGTTAAAATGCCCAGGCCTAAAATCCACATTCCAAACCCATCTTGGATGCAGGCTCCTTCCTACGAAGAGGCTTGGAACGAGCCACATATATGGTTTAGACCAAACAAAGTTTTAAATTTTTTTTAGAACATTGATTCAGTCATTGGTGATATACAATCCCACAGATCTTTAGTTGTGGGAGGGGACTATTGTTAGAGCTTCAAAATGAAACTATTAATAATTAAAATAAAACATTTTAAAACTCTAAATTTTACATTTTAAAGCTTTATATTACTTTAAAAATGTTAAACAATAATAACAAATGTTGTTAACAAAAGACATTTCAACTAAATCATAAAATAATATATATAAAATAGAACACAAAAACATCATAGTTTTAGATATACATGTTTTTAAGTCGGGTACAAATCGGTTCTTATCGAGTCGGGTCTATTCGGGTCGGTTCTTTTCGGGTAGGTTCCTTTTCGGTTCCGGTTCTTTCGGGTAAAAAAAATTTAGACCCAAAAGGTACTTTTAAATTTTCGGTTCGGTTCCGGGTCGGGTATTTTTGGATCGGTTCCGGTTCGGGTCTTCGGGTCTAGGTTAAAATGCCCAGGCCTAAAATCCACATTCCAAACCCATCTTGGATGCAGGCTCCTTCCTACGAAGAGGCTTGGAACGAGCCACATATATGGTTTAGACCAAACAAAGTTTTAAATTTTTTTTAGAACATTGATTCAGTCATTGGTGATATACAATCCCACAGATCTTTAGTTGTGGGAGGGGACTATTGTTAGAGCTTCAAAATGTTGTTCAAGTGTATTTCTTTGTGTTGGCTTTCTAGTTTGTGCAAGGCTTCCAAGAAACTTAGGATTGATTCTCAGATGTTTTCTTGTGCAGATGAAAGGTGGTTTCGGAGGTGTGGATTATGTGAGTCAGCCACCACGTCAACCTGGCCGTAGCAATGAGCAGACAGGAACCTCAAATGCTCTTGCATTCCCAGGTATTGTGTTCGTATCACCTGTTTTGCTTATGTTGATGAAAGATGAACAAAACTAGTTTATTCTCTTATTTGAATGTTTATTAAAAATTGCTTGATGAGTTCTGCAGGTTCTAAGAGTACCCAAAAGGGTGTGACAGAATGCTCTTGTTGTTGGTCCAACTTTACATCCAAAGGGCTTGTAAGTATTAACCTTTTGCCGTTTGTTTCGTTGTTCTGGATGCTAGTTGATGCTTCTACTTAATGGCAAGGATGCTGATTAAAAATATTTTGTATCTTCATGTTCTTACGTAACTCTTGTTTTAGCTGTGTGCTAAGAGACAGAAGATGTTGGAAGACATGCAAAAAGACTTTGAAGGTATATTCTCTTTGAGACCTATTTTTAAATCTAAAAGAGTGTTTGATCTCTCTCTATGTGTTTTGAATTTGATTTTTTTTTTCTTGTTACATGAAGGGGGACAAGAGGCAGATAAGTTTGATGGAGGAGGAGGTAGCAAAAGCAGTGGATCGTTAGACATTAGGTTTAGAGTGGAAAAGGTCCAAGCTCCTCTATGTGATTGGAAGACGGTGACGTTGGAGTACTTGTTGTGACGACGTCGGTCGTGGTGTGTTGCGGCGCTAGAAGATATGATTTTAGGTATAGAATTTTAGGTGTAGGCTTATTATTTTTGAAAAAATTGGTTTAGTTTGGTTTAGTTTGATATACCAGTCATAAATATGTAACCAATTTCGATATATAAAACATTTTAAAAAATTTATTTGTATTTTTTATTTTTTTCTAATTTTTTAATAATGATATAATAACAATTATAATCTGCTATTAGAAGTTATACAAATTGCACAATTAATAAAATGCCATCAAACTAATATTTTAATATAGCACAAGCTAAACGCTATCTAAAGTGCCCGAAAAAAAATTGCGGGGGAAGATACAGCGTTCGCAATAACGCTGTGATATCTTGCAATAGCGTTTTCCTCATGCTATATATGAGACGTTTTCTTGTAGTGGTGGCAACGATAGATGCTGACCTTTAAACGCTGCCAAACAAATGACCAATCTCACTCAACGGTAATGCTGATGTGGGTTTAACTAACTCGTCATGTTACCGCCAAAATGCAAATGATGCCGATTTAGGTCGTTTTAGACATTCGATCGGAGATGAAAGCAGCGATTGGGCGTCGAAAGTATCTTTGGTAGAGCTCCGGCGAGACTTCGAAGAATATGTAGAAACATCTCATCTCATACCCCCAAATGTGAAAGCGTAATCTCGCAAAGACCCAGTCTATTTTTAATATTTTTTTATTTATTTTTAAATCAAAATTAAGATAATTACTGATTTACCCCTAAACTTAATCTCTAGTAATGTGATACCGACAGTCTCTTTCATTTTATTTTTTTC
The DNA here is from genome assembly GCF_000695525.1 of Brassica oleracea var. oleracea. NCBI lineage: Eukaryota > Viridiplantae > Streptophyta > Magnoliopsida > Brassicales > Brassicaceae > Brassica > Brassica oleracea. The sequence goes on along the minus strand of NC_027749.1, from coordinate 16,344,808 downwards.
TTCTTCTTTTTCTCTATTTTTCTCTGCGACTTTTTTTCCTCTGTAAACTTCAAACCACCAAAACTTAAACAGATCCGGCGATTCTTCTCTCTTTCTCTAGAAAATGCGGCGGCTAACCCTGATAGTGACTGGATTCTATTTCTTTTTGTTATGTATGTTTTCGATTTAGGGTTGTTAAAGAAGATTCTGGGATTTTTGTGATTTAGGGTTCTTCTTCTCTCTCTTTAAGGCATTTTTCCTGTTTTTATTTATTTCATTTTCAGATCTGATTTTAGTAGTACTCAGTATAACTAGTGTAACACTGTATGATGTATACTTAACGCATTAGTAGTACACATTATTACAAATATGACTAAGTATAACTAGTAAAATTCAATATAATTAGTATAACTCGGTATATCTAACTCATTAGTAGTACACATTATTACAAGTAGAACTCATTATAACTAGTATAACTCAGTATAACCACTATAACATAGCAAAACTCGGTATAACTACACCTCAGTAGTACTCAGTATAACGCAGTATAACCAAGTATATATAACTAACATCAGTATTACCTAGTAGTACGAAGTACAACTAAATAAAACTATATGATAAAATGTAGTATCCGAAATTTGAAATTTAAAAAATTCGAAATTTTGAAATTATGAAACTATTTTTTTATTTTAGAAAATAATAATTCCAAAAAAAATAAAAAGGGGTAAATCTGGTTTCCATATTTCATTAAAGCAATGGGGTATAGGGGCATGGAAGAAGTTGGCTCGAATATGTACTAGGATGAAAGAGAGAATATGGAGTACGCGATGACAGTGATGAGACTAAACGCGGAGACAAACATTGTAGCCGTCGAAAATGAAAAAGGGATGACGAGAGGATTTTGTGTGTTGCAATTTTTTTTTCCAAAGAATTGCTTGGTATAAAATAGGTCTACCTATTATTTTGGTAATTTCAGAAATTTACTGAACACGACGAATTAACTTTTTTTTTTGGTTGACACACGACGAATTAACTAATTAATTATTTTTTTGTAACTTATTAATTTAATTTTTGATGAGCAAAAAATATGAGAATTTGATCCAAACATATTTATATGAGAATTCAGAGTTGAATGTCTAAAGCTTATACTTCACTCTATTTTCACTCCAAGCTAAAAAGAAAAGTTTGGATCTTTGGATCAGTTTTTGCGTTTTGTAGGGAGAAGCATACAGAATTACAGATATAGATATAAAAAGTGTTTATTGTTCATCCTACAGAATGATTGCCGTTGATACGGTTATCTCTGCTTACTGTGTGTGCTGGACGGACATTGGACCCAAAATAGCGAGAAACGTAATATTACATATATAAACTCATTTAATAACTTCAAAAGAGCGAGAGACATAAAATTTACATATGAGGTCCAAGTATTCAACATCGCTGGCATTTTGATTGCTGACAGACTTGCAGTTGATTTTACTCTCAAATAATTTAAGAAACTACAGACAAAACAGAGATATTTTCTATTGCTGGATAGATCAACTAAACACAACTCTTCTGGTAGAATGAGAAAGTAAGGGATTTTTCTCCAAGTTTGAAGCATTACATTATTCAAAACATAGACATTAGTACACAAAGAGCCAAAACACAAATTACGCTCTTGATTTGTGATATTATCTTAAAGATATAGTGGGAAACAGCCACAGATGGGGAAAACATTAAGAAACTAGCAGATAAAAGGGATTTAGCACAAAGGAGTTAATTTACCTGAACAAATTCCTCACCTTGTGGAGGAAAGCATCAACCATGTTGAACCAGGCTCTGCTCCAAGGAGAATCAAAAGAAAGAGATGCAAGCACTCCAAGAAGTATTGTTGCATAAGCTGCAGATAGAAGGATACCATGTTGACTGTGTATTCATCATCTTCCACTTCGTTATCTGGTTCATTACTGTTGCAGCTTTTGTTGGTTGGTTTTCCACAGAAAAAAGGATTGCCTAAGTAGCTATTTGCATCAAAGGTGCTTATATGTCCTCCTTGTGGAATGACTCCTGATAAGTTGTTGTATGTGACTTTGAAGACCCCAAGATTGCTCAGCTCTGAGAGTTGTGGTGGTATCTCGCCATGTAATCCGTTGAAGAAAAAATCAAGACTTTCTACCGTCTTCAGACCTGAAAAACATCTTGGTATCACCCCAGATAAATAGTTATGAGAGAGTTTGAGAGCATGTAGTTCCATAAGACCTCCAAGCTCTTCTGGGATGTCACCGCTGAACTCATTCTGGGATAGATCTGTGTTTTGTAGGGAATTCAATTCTAGTCTGGACGTTTTCCCAATAGCCCATACTAAATACTTCTTGCACAAGCAAAGATTTAAAATATGCACCGACGTTATTTTCTCTTTTTACTAGCCAAGAACTAAAGATGGCTACAACATTAGAGTACGAAAAGCTGAAATCATAAATATTTGATGTGTCCTCTTTCCCGGAACCAAATGATATATTGCTAAGACATGAAGGCCCACTCAATCCATTGTTAGCAAGATCCAAAAGGTGAATATTGCTTAGACCACACAACTGATGAGGAATATGGCCTGTAAAATTATTCCCCCTAAGAAGAAGAATACTGATATTTTGGGTATTGATAAATTCAGGAATATGCCCGGACAATCTGTTATTTCTCAGATCAAGTATGTTGACATTCACTAGCAATGTGTCTGGAACATCCTTTGAGAAATTATTGTCTTGCAGAAGTAACACGACCAATGATATAGAATTTATTATATCACCTGATAACATATTTGCAGAGAGGTCCAGTAGCCAAAGATGTGATATTTTGACCAGTGACATAGGTATTTCACCTTATAACGAGTTGTTTGAAAGCACAAGTGCATGTAAGTTCCAAAATTCACCAATCCAACTTGGAATAAAACCCGTAAGATTGTTGTTCGAAATGTCAAGCATTGGCAAGAATTTCAAACTCTGCAAACCTTGTCTAATTTTTTCTATAAATAAATTGTTATCCACAGACAAAGTATTTATAACAGTAAAATTTACTGGGTCTGGAAAAACCTATCCACTTAGTTTGTTATGTGAAAGCTTTAATATGAATGTGGAATAACAACCCCTTATAAAACTTCTTGGTAGCTTTCCATGGAAACTATTGTGAGATATGTATCGTAAATGAGGAAATATCAACCCAATGTTCTGAGGAAATATATTACTGGATCCATTCATTGAAAAATCCAAGAAAAGCAAATTATGAGCGGATTTAGGTAACTGAAAGCCAGCAAAAAAATTGTTGTGTAGAAGCAGAACTTTGAGTTTTGAATTGTTAGCAAACAACCATGGAGGAAAATTTTCAGCAATTTTATTTTCAGAGAGATCAACATGACGCAAATCTTTTTGATATGTTTTTCTGATCCATTACGGTTCACGAAAACATTAAACTCACCGAATGCAATTTTAAACACTTCAACAATGACCATTCCCATAGTCAGAAAAAAACAAATAATATGTCCTAAGTTATTGGGACTATGCAAATTTGCTGCTACTAAATACCAGCTGAAACACACCCACCATGTCAATTGCTTTTCCCACAAAAAAATGTCCACAAGACCAACACAATAAACCTCCCACTGAAAAACACGACCTAATGCCTCTAAATATACAATATTCGGCAATTAAGCTACAACGACTCAAACACAACTAAATAAACATCACTTTCTCCTTCAACAACGATACATGACAACTCCGCGCTTGCGCAGAACCTCTCCCCGAATAAATATAATATGTGTGTTGGTCAGCATCTTTTACTTCAACAAAGCTTTTATTATACTATAGTCTTATCAAATGACTTTTGTTAGTAAACAAATAAACTGTAGAGAATATGAAAAACCGATTGTAAAATATTGATGTTCAAGTCTCTCCCAAGATTTTTACAGGTTATACCACAAGATAAGGACATGGTCATACATACCTATATGTATATCATTATTATTTTAACAAGGAAATGGTCATACATATCTACTGATATATGGTTTTTGTTCATATATTCTAGTATTCAACTAATAAGAAACAAGTTGCTAAAATAAATTCCCTGATCTAAGCATTCAATGAGCAAAGTGGTAAACCTTTTGAACTCTGCTTGAATAACCGCTAAACTTAAGCATAGGACCAACGGTGACAAAGTTGTTGTTAATAGGGCTAACACAAATGAAAAGGTCCCAATGTCATACCAACTAACACTGAGCAACAGACTTCATAGAAACAGATATCTAATCATCCAAAGATGATGTTCTTATCTGTTTCCATGATGTTATCCTTGACCTAGTAACCAATGTTGCGAGTCACAAGGAGTTTGCTGACCGTAATAGAACATATGAAGTCCAAAGATTTAATATCACTGGCTTTTTCACTTGTAACGTTCTCACAATTCTTCTCTCCTTTCTTATAGTGCCAATAGGTTCTTCTCAGGATATTACCATAATCTTAATCTACATCTAGAGTCTTATCCTCTGCACAAAAGAGCTCGAGCACATAATCTCATTTAATAACTGCATAAATAATCATCTAGCTTCTTTGTTTCTCTTTGATTACCATTAGGCTCAGTTTGCAGAAAAATGATGATTTTTTTTTGGCTGTTATTTCCTTTTATCTTTGTTACTAAATTACCTTTGTATATTTGCAGGACAAGTGGGCCTGGTGGTAAGAGATTTGAGGATAAAGTTGTGGATACTTTTAACTTCTCAAGTATGGGTATGGGGGCGCACATGTGTCCAGGAAATGGTTGAAAAAAAAACATTGTTAATTCAGTCATTTTGCCACATCTCTTCTCATGTGCACATCAAACTTGACAGACTCACCTAAACTCCTTTTAATAGACGATGTTATCATGCCAACTCAAGATACTATCCAGGTCCATTCTCGGATCCTCTTATTGTTTGTGTGTTTCCGGAAAATTGTTATCCTTCTACTAATGATAAGTCTGTTACATCTAAACATACATACGTAGAGCTCACAATAGATTCCTATTTCATCTACATTACGGATTATGTGGTGAGGTAAGCCCCCAGAGATTTGGTCAAAAGAGATCATGCGCATAATCTACAGGTAGGATTTAATATTTTTCCCGAATCAGTAAAACTTGGTAATATGGCCATTTGATACAAATTCAGGTGCATGCATACATGTTTAGGAATGAACACGAGTACTTACACTTTAAACTTCACCCGAGACCCATATAAGGAATAAAGAGTACTGGATCAATCAGATTGGAGTTGATATGTACTCTTCACCGATTTCACAGGTAGCCTCCATAGCTTTCAAGAATGGACATCTCCATTACCTGAAACGTCCAACTCTCCACGAGAGCTCTTTGGTTAAATTGCTTCATTGGTTATCCCTCTTGAAGTACCACAGTGTATCCATTGTTTGTCATTGACTTTTACATCATTCTTACTACAAACAGTTACCCAGGTTTACGGAAATAGTTATTGAATCCAAAGAAACCCAAAGGAGTCTTGGAGATTGAATCAACTGACTTCTTCTATGATGCCAAGAAGAAGAAAAACACTTTATCAAGCTCAACTCCCTCAGAAAGATCTTTCAGTTAGACATACGAAGTTGTGCAGCAAGGGAAGCAAGATAACCAGATAGGGTAGCGATTACAGCCAGGATCAGCTTCTGCTTTCGGTTTCTTTTGTGGTGTCGAGCCTTGTAAGCCGCTCTTATCTGCATTCCCGACTACACAATAAACAACAACAAAGAACCTGTGTTAAGACATGAAGATAAGACATAGATGATCATTGATCACAAAGTGTTTCTTGTTTTTGTTATTTACACTTGAGAAGCGAAAGACCAAGACCGAACGATCTAGTTTATTGATTTTGTTGTTTTCTTTGTTAGCAGCTTCATTAGCCATGATAACATCTCTAATACTTGCTACAGCTTTTTGTTGTTCATCGTTATTTGGTGCGGTACGCTTTGCCTGTTTCAGCTGCTTTCTTGCCTATATCCACCAGAGTTTTGGCCTCCTCCACCACTCCTCCTCCCTCCTTGGTTTGTTTCAAGGTAGATGAGGAGTTCTCGGAGAAGGAGGTTGAGGAAAAGTGAGCTCACCTGATTGGAAATAATCTATTTCAGTGAAGCTGTCGTTTCCCATGTGATGCTGAAGAGAGGTTGAGTTGAGTTATTAATTTGTGGATCTCTCCATGATTTGTGTTGGAGGAGATTGATCATCAGGTCTTGGTTCTGCTTCTATGGAAGAAGAGGAAGAAGAAGAAGACGAAGATAGTCGAAGGGATTGGGTCTTTTGCCAAGTTTGTCGTTGGGTTGAGAAAGCTTTGCTGTTGTGACGTTTCCATGGTTCCAGAAATGAAAGATCTTGACAAACTTTTCAATCTGTAGTGTAACAATGATCGATGAAGACAAAAAGACGAGACATTTATTAGATTCAGACAATACAGAAGATAAAATCATTAACTGGCATCTTTGAAAATATACGTTACAATATTGTTTTGTAGCCACGTGTCACATGAGAATGAATGAGAATGAAATTCAGAATTCTTAGAGAAATATGTTAGTCTATCTTAACTTATAATATACTTTTTATTAAACTAAGTATTAAATTGATAAATAATGTACAAAAGAATATATCGCACTTTCCTTAAATAAAAGCTATGGGATTGGCTAATATGGTTAACGTATATATGACAATCAATGATTATGAATACTAAATATTTGATAATAATTTTTGTATCTTAGCTCTTTTGTGTTTAATTTTATATTATTAAAAGATATTAAACAACCACATTAATCATATAATAAACAAATTAATTTTTTTCTTATATGTTATATTTTAAATTTTTAAAACGACTATAAATTACTAAAAACATTAAATGTCTCACACTAAAATTTTGTGATCAATGGTTTAACTTTTTTTTGGTAATAACAAGATACAAATGAGCATAAATCGTATGAATATTAAGTCTCATCTACTAGAAATTCATATTATATATTAATATAGTTTAAAATTAAACTATATAAGATAGAAAAATACTTAAATATGATAATTTTAAAATTTGTATTGAAAAAGTATTGAAACCTTAATTTTTTTTTTTTTTTTGAAATTTGCATTCAAAATATCATACATTAGAAATTTTGTTTTTATCATATTAGTATGAATTCACAATAATAAATATTTATATTAAAATATACTATATATATATATCTATGTCATTGAAATTTAGTTACATACCATATAAAATAAATAAAATGATTGTTTTGATTTATTTACCAAAAAAGTATCATAATTAAACAAGATGTATTGTTTTGATTTATGTTTTACTCTAATTTAATTATATACATAATACATAAATAGATACAAATAAATAATAATAGATAAAAATTAGTTTTATGTATAAGATTCATCTCGTGCGGGTGTTAAAGTAGTTTTAGTCAATATATTTCGAAAGGACAACGCAAGCAAGAAAGAGACACTAACTTTAAAAAAATTCAAAAGGGCACGCGTTAACTATTTTTCCACAATAATGATATTATTTAAACCCGGTGTCGGTTTAGATACGGTTAACCATTCGGTCAAGATTAGCGAAAGAATCCAAATCAACGGTTAAGATTACCTCGTATTTAATGAACGGACAGACAGGATGATCGAACATCATTGACATAAGCCCCCTTCTCTGCCGGCGAGAATTGAAAGAGAGAGATCGTTCTCCGTTAAACCCTAGAGAGTGAGTTTAGTCTCGTCCATGCTTCTCTTTCTGATGTTTCGTTCGCTGATAGATTGTTCTCTGTTTGCTGGGTTTAGTGAGTTTGACCTTGGGTTCAATTTTTTGTCACGGTGTAAAGTTTGTATCATTCGTGTTGTTTATTTTTATGAAAGGCTGCATTTTTATTACTTCTATTTTTTGTCACGATGTAAAGTTTGTATCTTTCGTGTTGTTTATTTTTATGAAAGGCTGCATTTTTATTACTTGTATTTTTTGTCACGGTGTAAAGTTTGTATCTTTCGTGTTGTTTATTTTTATGAAAGGCTGCATTTTTATTACTTGTATTTACGATTGAATTGATGCATGGGTCTTCCGCTTGTTTCATCGATTCTGCCTTTTTTTCTGAAATCAATATCTGTATTTTGGTTAATATTTTCAAAAAAAATATCTGTATTTTGGTTTTAATCACTGTAGTGAATTTTCTTTGCTTCCAGGATACACAACATGGCTTTCTTAAGTAAAGTTGGAAGGATATTTAGGCAGACTAGCAATTATGTCACTGTCTCTAACTCGATTCTACAGAGCATCTCTTCTTCAAAAATCTTTGTTGGAGGTGACTATAACTCTATCTCGGTTGTGGGAGAAAGTATTCTCTTTTTTCTTTTTTTTTTTGGATTGTTTCTCTCTGCTTGTTGGTCTCAGAGTTGTCGATGTAGGTATCTCGTACAGCACTGATAGTTTGGCTTGAGAGAAGCTTTTAGAAAATATGGACAAGTTGTTGATGGTAGTTTGCTATCTCGCTTTTTAAGTTATTGTAAAACTCTAGCCTTTGGAGTTATGACCTCCTTTTTTTCTTCTGAACGGTTACAGCCAAAATTATTGTGGACCGTGAAACTGGTAGATCGAGGGGTTTTGCTTTCGTGACATTTACTTCTAACCAGGAGGCTACTAATGCCATGCAGTTGGATAGACAGGTAACACACAAATGTTCCAGCCTCTTTTAATTCTAAGATGTCATCATCTGGCTTATTCCTTTGTCATTCATTCATTGTCTTGTTCTGGATATTAATTTGACTTCTTTTTTTTTTTAACTCGGTTGTTTCTGGACAATGCATGTTTCTAAAACAATTAAGTTTTTTTTTTTGGCCTTTACACATTGGCAACATAGGTAGGATTGGTATCATCATCATCTAGCCTGAAATAATAATAATCATTCGTTAATGAATGGCTGAACGGAGAGCAATGTCATTCTATTTATAGTTAGTTCTAAAATAAATCACTGTTTTCAGACAATGCTTATTTGTGATTCTTCTTTGCTTCGTGTTGTCTGTCAATAGGCCATTTATTGTTTTTGTTTTCTGAAACACAGCACCTTCATGGTCGAAGAATTAGGGTGAATTTCGCTACTGAAAGAGGAAGTGGATTTGGAGGAAGGGGGTTCCGTGGTCCAAGTGGTGGTGCTACTTTTTATGATGATCCTCTACCCTGTGGTTACGTTTACGATTTTTCTGTTTGGTGCCATTGACAATCTGGCAGTTTGGTGGTTCAGAGAACGAGAGCTTAATCCCTCCATAATGTTGCAGTTTGAGAATAAACATATGGAAGTTTCTTAATTTTTTATGTTTTTAACGTTTGTGGTTTGTTTATCATCGAGAATTCTACCTCTATATAGATTGGGTTATCGCATGTGATTCCGCTAAAAACGGTTAGTTTCTCAGCGAAATATCAAGATTCCGCCCCGTGACTCTGATCAATGATATTTGGGGTTTGTTTATCATCATAAATAAATAAATAAAAATTGTAATAACAGACTCTTTATTTTTTCTTTCAAAACTGAAGACGACCCAATCTGCTTTGGCTTAGCATATGAACAAGTCTACACCCTACAAATGCACAGATGAATGAGTAGCGATGGCATTTTTATGCAAATGCTCAGTTTACAAGTATCATGTTCTCTTGAGGGATCCCAGACTGATGATGGTACAGGCTACAATGTAACGTGTGAGCATTTTGGTCAGGCTACAATGTAACGTGTGAGCATTTTGGTTCAGTTGGAGCAATCACTATCTAATTATTGCAAAGAAGAAAGAAGCGTACACGGATCAGATCAGATCATTTATTTGTGGAGCTAGAGCGAGATCTACAGGGAACTTGAATTTACACAAATCGGCAAGTAATTAATGAAATTACGATTTTACTCACTAATTTCTCTGATAAATTTTAATTTGAAATTAAAATGTTTTTGGTACGCTTCGCAACAAATTGGAACTTATCGACTTGGAAGCGCGCAAAGTCTATTCACTAAAACCTCATAAGCCCTAATACCTGGAGAGAGTGTGAGAGATGCAGTCCCTTCTCTCTGCACAACGAACATGGCGAGCAAAGGCTTGGATTCAAAATCACGTAAGAGTATCGAAGTTAAATCCACTCAGAATCAGGGGCGGAACCAGGATTGTTTGAACATGGGGCATATAAACATTTTTGTATAACATGGGGCATATAAAGATGGGCAAATCTCCAAAATAGCATCTAAAATAGCATTTTATCTTTTGAATTTTTTTTTATTATTTTTCAAAATTTGAAATCTTATCCCAAACTCTAAACCCTAAAACCTAAACTCTAAACCCTAAACCCTAAACTCTAAACCCTAAACCCTAAATCATAAATCATGAACCCTAAACCCTAAATCCTAAACCCCACCCCTTAACTCTAAACCCTAAACCTTAAACTCCACCCCTAAACTCTAAATCCTAAACCCTAAACCCTAAACCCTAAATCTTAAATCTCACCCCTTAATTCTAAACTCTAATGTCTAACTTAATTTACTATTGAGGTATAAGTGTATATTTATCTCTTTTGATAAAATATTAAGTGTTATTTTTGTCATTTTTATTTTTAGAGACTATTTGTGACAAAAACTTTTTTAGTGCTATCCTAGTCATTTTCTCTATAAAGATGTTTAATCAAATTTTAACGCTGATTTCTATTCTTCGACTCATCCTTCTCTTTTTGTTGAGATTGAACCTTTGATTAAATACTACAAAAGAAGAATAAGAAGAATAGCTTAGAAGAAGCTACAAAGGAATGGAAGAAGAAAAAGAAGAATGAAGAAGTAGAAGAAGAAGCTTGGAAACAGAGGAGGAAGAAGCGTAAGAGCAAGAAAGGAATAAGACTTGGTTGGGTAACTAGAAAGGAGAAGTTACACAACAACGAGAATAAGATAACTAGTTAGTTGGTAAGCTAACTAAGTTAAGTTGAAGTTGTTAAGAGTTGTAAGAATAAGATTAAGCTTTGCTTGTAGAATTAGTCTATGGCCTAATGTAGAGGCATGGACAAGTGGGAGTAGGTAAAGCTATAAGTGTAAGGGAGAGTAAGTGGATTTAGTAGAGAAATCTACTATAAGTATGTATGAAAAACAAAAAGTATGTATGGTTGTGTTTGAAGAAGAATTAATGAAAAAGAGTTAAAAGATGTAGACATACAAAGTGTTCTCTCTTCTTTCTATACAAACAAAAATGAAACGTTAGAGAGTAAAGAGAGAGTGTGAGCTTGCGTTATGATTATACACAAGTGAGAACAAAGAGTGAGTGAGTGAGTGTGCTTGTGGATGATGAAACAGAGAGAAGCTGGCCGTGAGTGATGAAGAGTGAGATAGGCCAAGCCAAAGAAGAGCAGAATGACAACACTTTTGGTTTATACGATGGGATACGAATCTGAGAAAAATCGTTGTAGATTGACTTATCGCATGTGATTACGCTTAGACGGTTAGTTTCTCCGCGAGATGTCGAGATTACGTCCAGTGATTATGATGAGATTGAGAACACTCCGTTCATGCTCAGTGGCATTGTATCGGAACCTAAATAGCTCATAATCGTTATAGATTGATTGATTGCATGTGACTATGGTTAGATGATTAGTTCTGTCCGGTGATTGTGATGAGAACACTCCGATCATGCTCAGTGGCGTTTTATGGGAACGTAATTAGTTCGAATCGTCTAAGTTCCAACGCATCGATGTATGTGTAGTATGGAGAGAGTTCGTATGGGGAGGGAGGTATGGCTCGAGCTTTTGGAGAAAGAATGATGTCGTGATTAAGCAAAACATATGCAGTGCACTATCACCATTCACTACCGACGTAGATTACAACCGAGACTTGTGAATTGTGATGTATCATTAATAAAGAAACAAACACTTCCTCCTTTATTGGCTTACAACAAAATTATAAAAATATACTTATAATTTTGTAGGTAAAAAAAATCTTATGCAATATGACTGCTTTTCTGTATTTCCTGAGTAACCAAGATCGAATGCATAAAAGGAATTATATCAGTAGTGTGAATAAAAGGCTTAAAACAAATTAGTGTTGTTCGTTTTGTTGCCGCAGCTTTCTGAGTCTGAGTCTACGTCTGCGTCTGTTCGTTTTAGTGTTGTTCGTTTTTCAGACGCAGCTTGTTGTTCGTTTGGAAGACGCAGGACATTGACGCAGACGCTGGACTCAGATGCAATAAATTGATTAAGTGTTGTTCGTTTGGAAGACGCTGCGGCTATTTCATTTAGTTTATATTTTAATTTTATAAATTAGTAAAATTGTATTTTAAATAAATAAAATGTAATTTAAATTTGTAAAATTATATTTTAAATAAAGAAAATGTACTTTAAATATATTTACATCCATCAAAATATTATATTTAATTGGTAATAAATTTTTAGTCAAATATACAAATTTATCAACAATCTTTTATCATAAATTATAAGCTAAATTTTTTTAAAAATAATAATATATCAAAATATTTATCACAAAACAAACGCTGAATAATACATAAGGTAAAACTTCTATTTATTATCCAGTCTAACAAAAAGATGAACAACAAGAAATGTAAAACTTCTATTTATACTCTTTCACTAATCTTCTGCTCTCTAACTGCCATTTCCTTTCCTCTTGCCAGCTCAACAACCCTCAGCCATGCGGCACTAGCATTCAGTATCTATCAGCCACCTCTGTAACATGCCTTCATCTTCTTTAAATGTAATGTACTACTATTATACTGTAAATTTACAGAGATATTGTATTACCTCTTCCATCTATTTTATTATTGAATCAAACTAGTGAAAACAAAAGAAAACATCAATTGTACAGAAAGTTTTGTAGTGTTGTATATTGAAACTGCATTGGCCAAAAGAATAAGGCACCATTTCATTTGGTAATGGTCCTCTTGTATACTGTGACATCACATCTAGACTTATACATGTGTTTTCTTAACGAATACTCCCTCCGTTTCGTATTATTTGTCGTTTTAGAGTTAAAAATTTGTTTCATTTTAAGTGTCGTTTTATGTTTTCAATACAAAATTTAATAAAAATATTTCCTATTTTATTTTTCTATTGGTTCAAATATGGTTAGGTGTATAGATAATGATGTTTTTATTTTGGAAATATGCAAAATTAAATGTTTCCTTAATTTGTGTGCATAAACCTAAAACGACAAATAAAGTGAAACGGAGGGGGTATGTATAACATCACATCACTACTTCACAGGACATGAACATTCTGCTGGTCTCTTATGGCTTTTCTCTTTTCACAGCTCTTGTTTGCAACAACAATATCAGGGTAATGAGGGAATGAAAGAACCCATCCACGTCCCTTACGATCGACACCTTTTTATCACTTCACAGGACGCACACGGCACACCGACGGTTCTAACACGGAATCTGTACTGAGGCTGATCCTCCTCATCACTGTCTTCATCGCTGTCATCTTCTTCACTGGAGTTATCGCTTTGAACTGTAATCCAACGGGCATAATCGAGTGTTAGCAAGGGACTTTCCTTACCAATGAAAAAAGACATGATCCATTAAGCCACAAACAGGACAGAACAGAGCTACTGGCTACTATACAAAGGAAAGCAAGAGAATAGGAGTATATACCAGTATATGCGTTCACTTGGATGAAGTTGGGACCAAGTAATATCAGATTCTGTCACAGGGAGTCCTAGAAGAATAAAACAGGTTAGGTTCGTGAGTGGCAAACAGAGCAGAAATGAGAGGACATCTCACAAGTGAAGACCATCATATTTAGCAAAAAAAAAAAGTGAAGACCATCTAATGAGAGCAGAACAGTAATCTATTGGGAGCAGTGATAGGTTCTTACATGTGAGAAACATTCCATTAGGAGCAGAACAATAATCTATGCATGACTGGCCAATCTTAGATGCGAATAGCAGCAGATAATCTATATTTAGTGGCATATTTCAAAATGCAAACGTGGACAGAAGGTATACAAGATCTACTCTATCAAGTTGTTTTTGCAATATGATGAGAGACAGCGGAGACAACTTCCATGAAAAGAGGAAAGACACTGTTTTTGGAATATGATGAGCATATCTCGCCACAACACATTACATTCTAATGTTGACCCATCGATATCTTACTTTGGAACATTAAGATCTATTAGAGTTTGATAACCCACAAGTCACAAGTGGAGAAAACTCACTGAACAATCAAGAAAGTATTCAACTTTATCGGGACTAAAACTACAACGACCTATGTACATTTTCACACTTGATGAGTATATGATGATTATACAAAGAGAAGCAAAAATACGAAACTCAGACTTTGGTTCTCAGACAAGAAACAACACTTAGCATTCTAAACAGTAGTAAGCAAACAAAACCCAGAAAAAGAGTTGGAGAAAAGCTTACGAGAGAGTGAGATGAGCTTTGAGATCGAGATATCGAGAGAGAGCTGGGTTCGAGATCGAGAGCTGGGTTTGAGATCGAGAGCTGGGTTCGAGAGAGAGATGGGTTTAAGAGAGAGCTGGGTTCGAGAGAGAGCTGGGTTCGAGTTCGAGATAGAGTTGGGTTCGAGTTCGAGATAGAGCTGGGTTCGAGATAGAGCTGGGTTTGAGATCGAGAGATCGAGTTTGGTTTGGCTGGGTTCGAGATCGAGATTCGAGAGAGAGAGCTGGAGAAGAGAAGACTCAGAAAGCTGCGTCTGCGTAGTATTTTTGGTAATTAGTGAATTAGGTTAATGGCAAAACAGTAAATAGGTTAAGTAGACGCGGAATTTAAGTCGTGACCGCTGATTTTTTTGGCGTCTGATGCTGGACGTTGCGTTCGGCCGCAGACGCAGGTACCTGCGTCGATGAAACGAACAAATTTTAAGTGAAAAACATTGACGCAGATGCAGACGCCGTACCTGCATCGATGAAACGAACAGCACTATTAAAGAACTAATCTACGATATATCCTGATGAAAATCTCCCAAGGATTGCACTCGAAGGTTGGTGAAACAGATAGGCTTCGAATTGAATGATCGATCAAAGGAATGGTGGATCGACGGTTCTTCGGTATAAGGCTGCGGAAAGGCCAAATACTTGCTAGGTTTGTCTTAGTCCGTGAGGGCAACCCCACTAGTGAACAAGACAGTGCTTACAGAGATCACTCTTCTAGCATTACGATGTTCCAAATAACAAAGGATTCAACAAATTTAAAAGTAGATTTTATTAAGAAGGTTGAATGAATAAAACATTACAATATTTGGCCTTTATATAATAGGCTGTGGATATAAATAAATATACTAATCAAACCTAGAAACTATAAAGCTCTTAAAACCATGAAAACTTGACTAGAAATATTGACTTGACCAAAAACCAAGAACTTTGACTGAATTTTGGAATTTGTGCTTACAAAACTCCTTGGCTGATCGTGTCCTTCTGCATGGTCGACGGTTTCGAAATTACCGTCAGATTGATATATTATTCGACTATAGCTTGTATTTTCTTGTTGGACATTTTTTCTTTGGACTGAAGCATGATCATAAGCACATTTAAGTAAATCTTCAAGCCCATGTCATTTTATAACAGACCCATAAGCCAAAACCTCAATTGATTTGTTTATTGCTGAATAGGATTGCATCATCCCCTCCTCCTTTAAAACGATTTGCCCTCAAATCCGACTTAATGTTTATAACCTGTGACCGTGAGGGCAACCTCACTAGTGATCAAAACAGGTTGCTTTCGGAGAGCAGTCTCCTAAATCCATTACGAGAGATGGAAGAGCAGTCTCGGTTTAACTTCAGATGGAATGATCTCTTGGCTTCTTGTAGAACTTCTTTTTTTTTTAGAAGATGGAAAGATGAGAATGATGGATGAAAGAAATGAACACCGAACCCTCAAGTGGTTCTGATACCAAATGATGAAAATTTCCCAAGGAATGCACTCAAAGGTTGGTGAAACGGATAGGCTTTGAATCGAATGATCGATCAAAGGAATGGTGGATCGATGGTTCTTCAGTATAAGGCTGCGAAAAATCCAAATACTTGCTAGGTTTGTCTTAGTCCGTGAGGGCAACCCCACTAGTGAACAAGACAGTGCTTACGCAGATCACTCTTCTAGCATTACGATGTTCCAAATAACAAAGTATTCAAATTTTATTAAGAAGGTTGAATGAATAAAACATTACAATATTTGGCCTTTATATTATAGGCTGTGGATAGAAATAAATATACTAATCAAACCTAGAGACTATAAAGCTCTTAAAACCATGAAGACTTGACGAGCCAACTCCTCTAGTGCCCCCAAATGTCAAAAGCCAATCTCTAAAGAACCACATATAAAACAGAAAGAAAAACTAATTATTTTTAAGGGATAATTCCTTTAATAAGGTAAAGACATAAAACCCTTTAGAAGTTATAAAAATTACAATTTGTACCTGGATTTTATCCACCCACCCGACCCGACCCGACCCCCATTTGATTGGAAATCATGCAAACCGAAATAATCAAACCGTCTAACCACTAAAACCAGTTAAACCACTCTCTCAAAATCAAACCTATTGGTTTTACTCAAACAAAACCGGAATCCGACCCAACCCTAGTTCCCAAAGAAATCCCAAATCGATTTTCAATTCACGCTTCCTCTGAAAGCTCGATTCCTCTTTCTTTCAACTTTCTCTCAACTCTCAACTATCGACCAACGGAAAAACTCTCAGAGAAACATTAACTACTGATGAAATTATGATTTCTACTATTTTTTGTACCATTTTTTTCTCTAATACCCTTTACTATTTTCTAAAATAAATCAAATAAATAGTTTTACAAAAAAAAAAAAAAATAGTAACTACTCATGAAATACCTATATCAACTTATTGATATTTTTTTCCAGTTCTAAAAATGTTTAAATCATAATTTCATATTTTGTTCTACAAAAAATAGAATTGACATTCTACACACTAGAAATGAAAAATCAAAAACTAAAAACTAGTGTAGAATCTAACAAACAATCAAGCTATAAGTAATAATATTCTCTTTTAATTGGGTCTTTGATGTTACCAACGAGATCTCTGATGTGGTCGGAGGGAGGTGGCCCCCATGACATGAGAAAGGATTCTAAAGAAGTTAAAAGCACAACAAAGCAAACTTGAGTTATAACTCAATTATAGGTAGGTGATGGTGGTGTTACAAAAATAAATAGGATGCTGCGATGGACAGTCGAAGCGCATTGTCCCTGTCTTGATACAGTCTGGTCCTGACCGGCTACTGCTAACTTATATTTTTTAAAAGAGCCATTTGGCCTGGCTGTTTTGGCAATTTGGCCTTAGCCCGCGTCCGGTTTAGTCTAATGTCATCACAATGTTCCTAGCTTCTGATATGAATTAATAAATGGTATTTAAGCATATCAGGTTTTATTTAAATGTTATAGAGCTTTGCAAATTGCAATTGTTCATTCTCTTTGTCAAGTAATCAAACGGGATAGGCATGGCCATTTGACATATTAATGATAATGGGGGAGCACGGGCCTATAGAAAAGTTGGGCTGAGTAAGACTTTTCTCTTCCGTATTTGACATTTCTAACAAGTATGAATTTGTCCGGAGTTCATCTTCATGCGAATGTACTTTTTTTGTTGTTGTATGAAATTAGATTTTACCATTATCACTATTTTACTTAACCCTTTTTGACATATTTTGGGGGTAAATTCGAATAAGTTAAACATATAACATGTGAGCAGAACGTGCCTCAAGTTGGAACCAAAACTCTACATCGGATGCTAAAAGGTTGTATCATGTGCATGTTAGACAGTCTCGTTTTACATCAATCAAGTACAATTGATGTATAACACTCATGCTTACCCCACAAACCAAATTTGATAAAAGGTAATCTACAATTCTCTACAAGTTTGTGTAAACTCCCACATTACAAAGTATATCTTGTAATATAACTAATCTAACGTTCTAATGCTAATACTAAAACATGTTTGATCAGCAAAAATAGATGTAGAGTTTCATTTCCGAAAACTCATCTGCTATCTTTCTATCTTAAACATTGATTGAAATTAGCTAACCAACTGTTCACCAATTTTCTTAAATGGTTTGACCCCACCTGACCGTAACACTATTAATAGCAGAGCCATAATTTACATGACTTTGAAGAGATACCAAGAACCTTTTCACATTATTACTTAGAACAATGGGAAGGCAAATAGCTGAGTTCAGACAAAAGAAGATTTTGGCTATATAGATATCACGGGTTATAAACACATATGCTTTGCATGAGACAATGAAAAATCGTCAATAATTTCAATTTATATTTTCTGAAATGTTGGATGACCATATTGTTTATATGGTCACATGAATCAAGTATGAACTGTTTCTCATTTAGGTTGTCACTTTGTATGTTCTCGTTAGTCTTTTTTTGCTAAGAAATGTTCTCGCAAGTTTCGACTCACAATGGGTGTAAAGTAAAAACAAAAAAGAAGGAAACACTACGACGTAGAATTCTTTTTGGTTTTCTAATTTCTTCAATAACATTTTTGTACTGAATACATGTCTGAGTTCATTTTCCTTCTCATTTTCCCCTTCTATGTGCGTTTCTCATTATTTTTTAAAGGTGGAGGTCGAGATGAGATTGTTCATGACCCCTGTTCTAAAAATCGGCCGTCTAGCCGCCTAGGCAGCCGCCTAGGCGCTACGCGTCACTTTTCCGCCCCGATTTATGCCAAATCTGTTTAAAAAATCGGATATCCGATTTTTTCCGCCTAGACCGCCTAAATGACCGCCTAGCCGTCTAGGCGGCCGCCTAATCTATTTTTTTATTTTTTTTATATATATTTTTTTAATTTTTTTAATTTTTTTTTAGTTTCAATAATATTTTTATTTGTTTATTTGATCTAAAATTTTATAAATATCATTTATATTCATAATTTTGATGAAAATTACACTATATTAAGTTTATATATTCTATTTGTGTGTTTTATACAATCTTAAACATGAAAATGTATTAATGTTATACATAATTAAAGATTAACATGTTTTATAATATAGTAAACCATCTAAAAATTCCACCCCGCATAATTTCCGATTAATCCCCGATTTTCTCTTTAGACGCTAGGCCCAACCCGACCGCCCGACTAGCGCCTACCGCGTTCCGGAACAGGGTTCATGACTAAACGAAAAAATGATTTGATGTCATTTTAGGGTAACTTTTAATTTGCTATTGTGTTCAATATATTATTAGAAATAGTTTATGTTACAAAAAGATTCTAAGGTAGTGTACAAATAATTTTTCTAGACTTTTTCCAATATTTTTTTCTAAATTTTCAAAACTGAATGAGTTTATTTACAACTTTGTAATAAAAAAACTTACAATTTTATAGTATCGAGAAATTTAAATAAGGGCAAAATTTTATACCCGCAGAAATGAGATAACACTGATATAAGATGAATATACGAAAGAAAGAGTTTACTATAAAGAGGGAGAAGAGAGATAAGGTGCGAGTTACAATTGAATGAAAACGGTCGTTTATATAGAAGTAAAAAAGTAGGATTTACTGTGCGTGCATAGTGACGTGGACTTCACATAATATACGTATACACGAGAACGTCAACTTTTGGTGCGTGTATTCTTGACGTTCTTTTTTCTTCATGTTTATAACACTCCCCCTTGGAGACAAGTGTCAATATTCTTTCTTGCTTAACGTCTTTGTTGCCTCGTTAAAAACATTTCTAGGAAAATCCAATGGAAAAAACCATAGTTAGATAAAAAAGAGTACAACCATGTAAACTCCCCCTCGAATTAGCAGTCATAAATCCTTTTGATGACGCATTCTAATGTTATGGACATGTTTTCTAAATACTGAGGTATGAAGTGATTTTGTGAAGAGGTCGGCTGCATTATCGCATGATCGGACATATTTTACTTCAATCTCTTTCTTCTTCTCGAGATTTTGGGTGTATGAGAAGAACTTCAGATGAATATGTTTCGTTCTATCGCTTTTGATATATTCTTCCTTTGTTTGAGCTACACATGCCGCATTATCTTCATATAGAATAGTTGGTTCTATATTTTCGTCAATCCCACTGCTTGAACAGATGTGTCGGCTTATTGATCTTAGCCATACACATTCTCTACTTGCTTCATGGAGTGCAATGATCTCAGCATGATTTGAAGAAGGAGTCACGAGCGTTTGTTTCTGAGAACGCCAAGATATAGCAGTGCCTCCGATGGTGAAAACATATCATGTTTGCGATCGGGCTTTGTGTGGATCTGAAAGATATCATGCATCTGCAAAACCAACCATTTGACCTTTTGAACCTTTAGGGTAAAACAAACCATAGTCTCTTTGATAGTCTCATTGACAAAACTGTACACACATATCATGAGATTTCTATAATCAATGATCCTTACTTTTTAGCTTTGGTAATAAAAACTTTGATAGTCTCTTTTACAAAAAAAAAAAAGAGAGAGAGTAGAATATTAAGAAACATAAGTAAAGTAAGGTGATGTTCGTTTGCTCACCCAGGTGATCCATCTGGGTGAAGATGCAAATCGATGTTCGTTTTTAAAAACTCATCTCAAATTCTCATCCAAATGAAGGTGAGTAGTTCAGTCCAAAATGATAAATGACAAAAATGACCTTTTATAATCATAATATTATTTTCAAACCGTAAATTCCGTTTTTTGCATATATATTTTTCCGCCAGAACCAAAAAAATGCATTTTCCCGCAAAAACTGAAAAACACTTTCCCGCCAGAACAGCAAAATGCGGTTTTCCGCGAAAAACGTAAAACGCACATTTTCATAAAAACACACTTTTCGGCCAAACCAGTAAAACAACACTTTTCGGCCAAACCGGAAAAACACATTTTTCCGCCAAAACCGAAAACGCATTTTCCCGCCAAAACCGGAAAACGCATTTTCCCGCTAAAGCCGGAAAACGCATTTTCCCGCTAAAGCCGGAAAACGCATTTAACCGCCAAAACCGGAAAACGCATTTTTCTGCCAAAACCGGAAACGCATTTTCCATCCAAAACCGGAAAACGCATTTTTCCGCCAAAACAGGAAAACGGATTTTCCCGCCAAAACCGGAAAAATGCATTTTCCCGCCGAAACCGAAAAACGCATTTTCCCACCGAAACCGCAAAAAATATTTTCCGACAAAAACACAAAAATGCATTTTTCCCGTCAAAAATGCAAAAATGCACATTTTCTACCAAAACCGCAAAAATGCATTTTTTTTGTCAAAAACACATTTTCCGCCAAAACCGCAAAACGCATTTTTCCCGCCAAAACCGCAAAAAACGTATTTTCCGCCAAATTCATAAAAACGTATTTTTCCGCCAAAATCCCAAAAATGCACTTTTTCCTCAAAAACACATTTAATCTCAAAAACCGCAAAAAAAAAATTCCGCCAAAACCGTAAAAATGCTATTTTCTGCCGAAACCTAAAAAATATATTTTAGTCGTTTTTTTAACAAGTCCACCTGGATGCAGATGCAAGTTGAAAAAAGAAAAGCAAACGAACATAGTTGCATTCAGATGATTCATCTGGATGCATGGACGAAGTGAAAAAAAACGAACAACACCCAGATGGAGCATTTGGATAAGACATCTGGATGGACCATCTGGATGCATCTTCCAGATGTACAAACGAGGCCTAACTTTATTCTCTAAAAATAGGCACATTGCATATTTGTTATACCTTTTTACAACTGAAAAGATACAAAGTAGAACATAGAGTTGAATATACAAAAAATTTCGTGGACTCTATATTGAAGAAACCAAGGAATCGCACCTTTGGTCATGTTTCCACAGCATCAGAGACGTCATGAGAGCCTGCTGTTACCTCTTCTGCTAGTCCCAATCTGGGAAAAAGAGTCAGCAATCAGTAATGAAAATGTTAAGCAACAAAGAAAGCTAAAACATCAATTATGTTGTAGTGTGAAAAAGAGAAGGGAACATTACATTCACTTCTCAAACAACTTCCTTTGCAAAGACAAACAAAAAGATAAAGTACTCCAGTTGCAAACATCTTTAATTGTAAAAGACACAGAGTCACAAACATTCCAACATGACAACTAAACCAATCATAAAGATTATCACTCGTTGTTAAGTCCAATCTTGGATTTGGAACTAAAGTTGTGAAGTACAATAATATATAATAGAGCCTTGGAACTTGGAAGCTTTACCTCCAAGATAATGTTAGGTTCCGAGCTTTCCTATCAAGTTGCATGAGTCAAGTGTCTCTGAAGCTCTAATCACCTTTTCATGTGTCTGGTTAATTTCATCTTTTCTGTAATCAAACCCACCTCTTCTATCTGCAAAAGTCTTCAGTATCAGATAACATGAAGCATATTAGTTCAAGTAAGTAAGGGAATGAAGATGATGAGTCACCCGAACCTTGGGAAGCAGACCCTGGCTTTCTCATTAATCATACATCAAACTATTAAGCAAAGTCTGACTCAGATAGCCAACATCAAACAGAGTAGAGATCTTTTTTTTTGTGTGTGTGCATAAGATGGGTCGTTAGTGAAAGACAATCATTTCATTGCTTAAGGGTTCTGGGGAGAAGAACATGAGATGAAACGACACCAAGACTTCTCGATCCAAGGAATCATCATCAGATTCATCGCAATTCGTCTTGAATAGCTCTCTTTATAAGTTTTTGTTGATTAGAAAAGAAGACAAAATGTCGGGATTGAAGATTCACAAAGTGTATCAACAGCTCGAAACTCCATAGCGATATCAGAATCTCCATGAAGAAATCTTCATACTTAAGCAAAGTATTATGATGATTGAGGGTGAGAGGTGATGATTGGTGAATTTAGGAGAAGCTTACCTCCTTATTTATAGGATAAGTTTTGTAACCATCGAGGAGGGTGAAGGTGCTACTGAATGGGAGTTAATGAAGGTGATTGGGAACGTAAATCACGGAGATTGAATGAAAGCCTAGAACGTTACACCTTTTCTGGTAAGAGGCGGTGGCCTGTACTTGGATCGACGCGACGGTGACGTCGTCTTAACGCAGACGGAAGAAGGAAATATAATTGGGGTTATACGTACAACATGAAGCCCATATATAATAAAAACCCAAACGAATTGTAATTATGTTTTAATGAAATGTTGCGTATTGAGTACGTGGACACATGTCACGACGATAGACGCTGGAATCTGACGTGGAAGGCCGAGAGAAAAGCAAACATTCTTTTATAATAATAGATAGACTAGATCTCGATCCCCGCAACCGTGCGGGTTTTTGTTTTCATTTATTTTTATATAAATATTTTGTTTTCAATTCTTAATTGGTATATATTATAATATATATGTGTCTATCAATTTTTAAAATATAATAAGTTTACGGTATATTTTTTTATTGAATACATTATTTCAAACTTTCACATGTATTTGTATCTTATTCTATATATATATTTTCGGATTATTATTTCATTATTAAAATCTTAACTATATAAATCTAAAAATTAGTAAAATATTGTTTTATTGTCATATTCAAAGATATTGTAACATTTAAATGACCCGCCCCCTTTTTCATTATCATCTACCGCCAATTGTTAGATAATATGATAATAATATAGATAGACTAAGACACGAACCGAACTTGTATTTTAACTCAAACTTTCGAATCCTCTTATATCTTTTTCTTTTTTTAGTCAAACAACTGGATCCTCTTATATCTATATCTATGGGCCAAAGGGCCCCTGAAAAAAATGTAAGTAGGTACGGAGAGGGATAGAAAGAAGAAAAAAGCGTAACCGCTAATTCAAAAAGCGCTCCAGCTGAAATCGAGTTAAACCGCTCATGTGTTCCCCTTCACGTTAAAGCGGCTCTACCTATAAAATGCTCAAACCAATTCGAAAAACAATTAAATTCTCGACATTTTCCTGGAAGTTTTACAAATAATTCTTCTTCGTCATCATTCATTCGTCAAAGATGGTACTTACTTTTTCCCTGTTCATTTCTCGAATTCTCTTGCCATCTTGTTTAATTATGTTTTGGATTTTGGCAGGAACAAACAGCGAGAAAGATACCACGACCTCGGCCTCTTGAGACCTGTGGTGCTACCATACTCTCCATGTCTCGCGTCCTTTACACAAGAACCAAGACTCCGAACAATCCAGCCTCCTTCCTCGTGCAGAAACTCTTCCAACTCCTTTTCTTCTTCGCCTCCATGACAAGTCCCTTCCGTCGCCACCTTCTCGCAATCCTCTCCGTAGCCGACGACCACATCCTCGCAATCGAGGCTTACTTCCCTTCAACCACCTTCTTCTTCCACAAGATCTCCGGTTTGCTAACCGCAGCAGAGTCCCTGCCTATGAAACTCGACGCGTTTCTTGAGAAACTTCCAAGAATGATGAACAGAGCCGCGTGGGTGGACATGATCCTGGTTCAAGCACTTTGTTGGGTTGATTCTCTTGTGAACGTGTTAGGCCATTGGAGGGATAAGAACAAGGGGACAAATGAGAAAGAGATCACGGTGGATAGCAGTTTTAGCAGAACAGGATCAATGTCTGAAGAAGAGATGAAACTGGAGAATGATGGGAAAAGAGTGAGTTACAAGGAGGCGTTACAGAGAGGAAGCAGCGGTGAAGATGGTGGAGGAAGCACCGGTCGCAGCAGCAGCAACCAGGGAGATCCTATCTTGGATCTGTTTGAGAACGGTTGGATCCAGAAGCCCATGAAAAGAAGTAGTCGAAGCGCTGATTCGCTCACATGCTCTCGTTCTGATTCCTACGAGACCACCACCTGAGAGGTCTTTTAACTCTCATATACGGTTCCACAACAACAACACTAACACAAACTAGTAGACTATGTTGTCCTACTCCACCTCTATAACTTTTCTGCTCATCTCTTTGTAAATTATTTAATAACTTAATATCATATTTTAAGTTACCATTAACTCTTTGATCAAAAAAAAAAAAGTTACCATTAACTCTTAGTGAAATTTTTTGTGTTCTACTAAACATAGGACCATAAAAGACATCCACATTGGGAACTTCTTAAGAGTAATTTCTCACAAATTATATTAATAACTAATTCAAGAGTGTTTGAGAAATCCATAGAGAGTAAAATTTTCGACATTTTGAACTTTGAACTAATTATAAAATATCATTTGAATTTTTTTAAAACCTTGATCATGATGTCCTAAGAAGCTATAAAGGATGCTTTGAACAAGCTTTTGTAGTATGTTAACATTGTGGTTTTGTTTTATACTTTTATTATTTATTAATTTCATATACATTCTTTTTTTTTTGGGTAACCAAAAAAAGCAGCAAAATCGAGTGTAGTCACATTGTGGCCTGTACATATCTTCTTCTCTATGAGAACGTTTTGTAACTTGTAAGAAAAAAAACAAAGCTTTACATACAGAGGTTGTTCATATCATTCATTCACACTCCCTCACTGGCGAGTCGAGTAGCTTTTCTTCCAGAAGAAACTAAACGGCCTCGCCAAAGACTTTCTTCTAGACATCGATTTCGACAAGACTCTTGGTTCAAATTCCGGACCTGAATCTGAAGGTTGAGCTGATGATTCATGGACATACATTGGTGCCGACATAGATTTCCTGGGAGCTTCCTTCTGTGATGGCGGCTCCTCATCTCTCTTCGGTGATGGCTGGTCCCGTTGCTGCCGCTGTTCTCTGAACAGCATTAGAAGCTTCTGAGACTTCTCTCTGCCTCGCGTAGTCCCGTTCACTGAGATCGACACTAAAGATGGTATCACACCTTCTTGTAGCACCATCTGGATACAAGACTCTCTTCCGTTGCATAGAATCAAAAGACATGAAACAGCTTGCTCTTGCTGTGTTGTGTCACCCATGTCTAGCACTGTTGCTAGACTGCTGATCATGCCTTGTGATGACACCGCCTCATCTTTGCCCTGTTGGCTCGAAGCAAGGTTTAGTAATATGGCTAATGACTTGTCGATCCACAAATGTTCAACTGTTGATGCGAGAAGGCCTTGGAGGGTTTTGATGATGTTGGATGAAAGGAGGGCAGAGATGTTGGGAGGATATGTGGACAGGTTGTAGATCGCGTGAAGAGCATCGAGCTTGCATTGGTTTTCGGCTTCCCCTTGAAGAATATGGACAAGGAAAGGCACTGCTTGACTTGAACCTATCACGGGCTTGGCTTCTTCAAGACATGAAAGATTCAGATACAGCGCAGTTGCTGGACCATGTGACTCAGAAGAAGAGATCATTTTCTCCAACAGTGGAATAACCCCAGAAGTTAACATCAACTCTTTGTTCCTGAAGACCATGAAAAAGAAGAACACAACACATAATGAGAAAGACACAATCTTTTGTTGTTATTACTAGGCTGGGCGTTTTCACCCGAATCGAAGTCATTTCCTTAACCCAAACCGAAAAAACCGAAATCCGTTGTACAAAAATATCCGAATGGGACTTAAGAGGGTTTGGATACAACCCGAACCGAACCGAAATCCGAGCTTAGGATCCTAAAATATCTGAAATTAGTTAAATATGTTAATGTTTTTATATATGTTAAGGTAATGTTTTAAAGTATTTTAAAGATTTTTGTAGTTTGTTTTATTTGTTATCTTGGATACTTTTTAGTTAGCTTAGATAGTTTAACTAGTTTTTAATTACATTTGTGAATAATTTATATATTTTGAGTATTTTTTTGTCAATCTTTTTTAGTTTTTAAAAATATTTGTGGGCGATTTTAGACATTGGTTATAATCCGCCAGAACCGAGTCCAACCCGATAATTAGTAAAACTCGAATAGTTTTATGGCATAATACCGAAAAATCCAAATCAACCGAAACGAAAATCCGAGGAAGCTCCTGAATGCCCAAGTTATTACCGACAGTAGCAGGAGTTACTAACCTATTATTGTTGACGGCTAAGTTGAACAAAGCCATAGCTCCTCTTTCCTGCGCTGCCGCATTATTCTCATCTACAGCCGATCCTAAGAATCTCAACAAAGCTTCAACAAACCCATTTGCTCCCATGAAGATCCTGGCCTCTTCATCATCCTTCAGCAATAGCCTGACCTTTTCCACAACCTTTCCTTTTTTATCCAAGTCCTCCTCTTCGTTTAAGATAGCCAATAGATCTTGATATCTCTCAAGCACATTCATGTCAGAATCCTCCTTATCATCATCATCATCATTATCAGACACAAAACTTTCTTCTGTGTATTGTTGTTCCACAATAGTAGTAACATTTTGTATGCCCTTCATGTTACAAGAGCCTATACTGTTTACTGACTTTGAGTTGGTGCACTCGGAGCCAGAGAGAGCTAGTGTCCAGTAGTCGAGGTCTAGAGACTCCGGCGGTCCGCTTGGGATTTGGGTTCCATTCTGTTCACACCAGCTCGCAATAAGACCTTTAACACAGTTATTGGGAGTTAAGGAGAGATGTGGGAGCTGCTGCTGAGTCTTTGGGCAAGTGTTGTGCCCATCACTAAACCATTTCTCAATACAAACCCGTTCATAAGTCTGCCCTGAAGCAATAATGACAGGATCACACATAAGCTGCAGAGATATAGGGCATCTAAGTTCTTCAGGTGGAACAGGCATCTGTCCTGATCTAGGGCTGTTGATGGGCTTGAAGTTCATAGAACCAAACCTAGAAAGCTGACGACCAAACCCATGAACACTCCCATTATCTTCTTGAACAGTGGGAGAACATGGTGCTGAGCCCTGAGAGGAGTCATTCTCATCCAAGATCTCACTTCTGAATAGCTTTGAGCATTTTCTCATAAGATGCAAAAGATAAGCCACGATTGATTCCTTACGCTTGTCCTCCTCTGCGCGTGCCCTGTCGATGAGCTTCTTCAGAGCCCGTCTTTCCGCCAGAGCCACTCTAGAAGAAGTGATGCTGAGTCTTGTAGCCGCCTTGTGGAAAATCTCAAGCTCTGTGTTGTCATTACAGTTGTCAGATTTTTTCCCTTGCTGGAGCAGAGCAATGATCTGATCACCCACTTCCTTCTCTGATGGATCAAGCAAGAACCTAGTGTTCTCTAGTTCACCAACTATTTCCAAAATCTGAAAGAAATTTCAATAGAAAACTGTACTAATCAGATCTCTAGAAACGAACATTATTATCAAGCAACAAGAGACTTGGTCACGTGGACTTGTCTGAATCATTACAACGAAACAATGTGTAGTGAAGTAAATATTAAAAAAAAAAAGAGTACCTGAGACCCAATAGAGCTAGGGACAATGTCTTCAACACGTTTAAGACTGTTGATGAGAGCAACTTTGGCTTTCTCAAACTTTAAAAGGACAGCATCCCCTGTAATGGCCTGTTTGGATTGGAGAATGCAATAAAATATTAAAAGAAACCAAAACACACACACAAAAAAAAAAAAAGAGAATGCGTAAAGCTCGTCCAAAGAGCGAGAGAAGGGAATAAAGACTAAAGAGGAAAAAACGCACCAAGTAAAGCTTACTAGACTCAGAACAGTGCTGAAGAATATTCTTTGCCTTCTCAAGTGCAATATGTAAAGAGCATAAGGCCTGAATCCCTGATTTACTGCGAGGTCTTGCTCCTTCCAAGGACGGGAAGATTGAGAGTACCTTGCAGAGAACTCCGGATAGTTCCTTACACATATCTCCATGTAACTGCGTTTCAATAAACATACACCATCAAACAACAAGAACATACATCTCCACACCAATTCTATCATCTTAAAGTCAGATAAGGATACAAAATGGAAAAACAAAAGTACGCCACAAGATTTGAATTGGAAAAGGAACCTTGGCATCGCTGGCAGCGAATAGATTCTCTTCTAGCTCGGTCACATCCATGATCAACCCTCACCTGATAACTCTGAGCTAAGAAAAAATCCCAGAAACAAAATGAATCAGTACCAAGAAACACATATATACCATGAAACTATCTAACTCAATCTTTTGCCTTTCTTTTTCTGAATAAAAAATCATTGATTGGATAAAAAAACAAAATAAAAATGATAAAAAAAATTGAATTAACTTAGCTCTAAGAAAGGATCTTAACCCAGAAAAAAAAATTTAAGGAAAAAAACAGAAAAATTACTCAGACAGCGATCCTGAAAATTGCAATAAACGGTAGAACAAGGAAACAGAAAAAGATGGCTTTAGAGGAAACAGTCAGCTCCACAAAAACCGGAAAAATCAACAAAACGATTAATAGAAACGCGAATTTTCTAAAAATAAAATTAAAGCTGCGAAGAACACGTGTGGAACCAGTAACAACATCAACAATAACAACCAAACAAAAAAAAAGAACCGAAGAACAGAACATACCGGAGGCTGTAAGACTTCATAAAAGATTAACAATCGAGCGAAATCAAAGAGAGGAACTAGGGTTTCTGTTCTTGGCATCGATCCATGAGATGGATTGAATGAAATAGGGAGAGAGAGAGAAGGGAATATGCGAGTGGTAGTACTTAAAACCTATGTGTGTAATTTTTAAAAAGTTCGGAACGGCATTACCGTGACATATAATTAATATTTTAATTGACTACTGAACGGTTCTTTCTATAAAATATACTCATATTTAACCTTTTTTTATTTTTAAATTTCTAGTTTTAGGAAGTTTTCTCCAACACATGATGTTGTTGTAAAGTCTGTAAGTTGACATATTCAATTGTTTAGTAAATTCTGATTTTTCGTAACTCCTGCTTCTGCTTAAAAGGTTTTTATGGTTAGTGGGATTATTAACTTTTTGGAGAGTTTAGTGTTTGTGGTTAACCTTTTTTGGAGGGGGCTTAGTGTATCTGGTTGCAAATAGTGCGGATGTTTTTGGCGTATTTCATCAGAAAGTTAGTGGAAAAATGTACAAATTGTCCTCTAAATTATGTTATCGCACTTGAACATTTTAGCATGTATTTTTCTCTGACACTCCACCAAATTATCAAATAGCATATTTTATTTTTCTTTGCTTCTTCCATGGTACTCCATAGATATGCGTTTTTTCCCCAACTTATAGAACGCATTCATTTGAAAAAAAAACTCAGTTTTAGAACTTTTAATCTTCTATAAAATAAACATCTCAAAAAGCCCATCAAATAGTTGATTTACTTTATGACTGTAGTTTACATTAAAAAAATTGATATTTTGTTAAGTTTTCTCGGGCTTTTAACTTAAAACCAATTGACAAGTAAGTAACCGAATTTCTTATATATTAGTTAAGTCTCATTCATATTTTTTAATGTGGGATCTTATCTTCAATATCCTTCCTCGAAATAATGGTGCTTATAGCCATTAATCTCGTAGAATCCATCATACCTCCTCTGAGACGATGCTATATTTTCTAGCAATCTCGACGGAACTGAACCTTCTATGGACCATCAGTTAATGGAATGATCGGACCACTTTCCAGACCAGATTAATGGGCTAGGGAAAAAAGCCAATTTCGACCCCAATAGTTTTAGTTTTGCTAAATACGATCTCAACAGAGGACCAGTGTCAAATACGACCTCAACTCAATCATAATTCAAAAATACTACCTGAACTTCTAAAAACGTGCCTAAATCAACATTGACTCTAACATAAATTAGTCAACCGTTAACAAGATAAAACGGTTTATGAATTTTACGAAATTAAAAAAAAAACTTAAACTTTGAAACTATTTATAAATTTTTTATATAGATTATTTGAAATTAAACCTTGAATGGTAATTTTTTATTCTTCAAAATTAATATAATATACTATATATTTATGTTTTTATATTTTTTAGTTATTGTTTAATATGTCTAATATTTTGAGAAAAAAAATCTTAGTGCAAGAAAGGTAAGAGGCCTCTTAACATTTTGAACAAAATATCACAAATATATAATATTAAATTTGAAAAATAAAAAAATTCCCACTTAAGTTTAAAAATTAAAAATAATTTATATAAGAAAATTTTATAAATATCTTCAAAGTTTTAAGTGTATATTTAATTTTGTATAATTATAAATATTTCATTATTTATATTTTAGTAAGATATAAGTTTATTAAAGATATGATAAGTAAAACAAATGTTAATGTATTTATATAAATGAGAAACAATCATCACCAAAGTTTTAATTGGATAAGATGAAGATTTATAGTAATTTGCTCCAAAAAAAAGAAGATTTATAGTAATTATTATAATTTCAAATTCGTAATAATATTTCAAAAAGTTATTTTAGTCTAGTGGCTAGTATGCCCCTTTTAAATGGTATTATGGCACGGGTCGAGTCATGGAATGAGCATTTTTAAAAAGAGATCTAGACAACATCGTTTTAATTGATTAACTTATGTTAGAGTCAATATAGATTTATACACGTTTTAAAAAGTTTGGGTAGTATTTTAAATAATAATTGAATTGATGTCATATTTGGCACTAGCTATTTATTGATTCGTATTTGACATGACTGAAATTGTTTGGGCCGAAATTGGTCATTTTCCCGCCCAAACAAGTATCATAAATATTGACTTGTATTTGTACTTGATTATTTCGAGTACTTGTTAACCAAGTACTTGCTTAATATTTGAATACTTATAATTTACTTGGTTTGATTTATTACTTGTTTGTTTATGTATATATTCTTAAAAATTAAATAAATCAACATTTTCAAATTTATAAAAATATATGGTAAGATTGTTTTTAGCAAATATTAGTAAATTATATATGGTATTCAATATTATAATCACAACAATAATTTTTGAAATATTATGTTCAATATTACTTTGATATTAAAAATATATTTCTAATTGTATATATAATTTACTTGGTTTGATTTTTTTTTTAAGATTTCGTATTAAGTTTGTACTTGCAAATTTTTAATCTGATGTACTTTGTTACTTGTCTTGATAATACAAACAAGTAAATTGGTTTTAGAGGCCAAGTAACGAACTAGTACCGAGTACAAACCGGGTATTAAGCATGGGTGCCCAGCCATTTTGAACCATGAACCACAAACTTAATCGGTTTAGTCTGGTTCGATTACGATTACATTTTAATATTTTATTGAAAACACACAATCGATTAAATACACCCGATAAAATCCTAAAACCCTAAAAGCTTCTCAATCAAACAACACTTTACTTTGGAGAAGCAGCAGAGAAACCAGAGAGAGAGAGAGAAAGCAATGAGCATCATCGCAGGCTCCTACGAGAGATTCATATGGGGTTTCAAGCTTAAACCCACAAAGCACGACGCCGACACTCAAACCCTAACCCTCTCCCCTCTCTTCTCCTACCCTTCCCACATCTCCTCCATCACCACCGTCGCTTGCTCCGGTCCCGCCGCCGCTTCCGGCGGCTCCGACGACACAATCCACCTCTACGACCTCCCTTCCGCCTCCTCCCTCGGCTCTCTCCTCGACCACAACCACACCGCTTCGATCACCGCCCTCTCCTTCTACACCCCCTCCTCCCTCTCCTTCCCTCGCAACCTCATCTCCGCCGCCGCTGACGGCTCCGTCGCCATCTTCGACACCGACCCTTTCGTCCTCCTCAAGTCCTTTCGTCCTCACAAGAAGGCCGTCAACGATCTCTCGATTCATCCCTCTGGGAAGCTCGCGTTGGCGGTGTACCGTGACGAGTGCTTTGCGATGTTGAATCTCGTGAGGGGGAAGAGGAGTTTTTGTTGCAGGTTGGGGCACGAGGCTAGTCTTGTGAAGTTTGATCCGAGTGGGGAGAGGTTTTTCATGGTGGTTAATACTAAAGTTGGGGTTCATCAGTCTGAGGATGCTAAGCTTCTTCTCGAGCTCGATAATGGTAGCCGCAAGCGTATACTCTGTGCTTCTCCTGGAGATGTGAGATTTTCTCTCTACTTTTCTCTCCGTCTCTATATTAACTTGTGTCTGAGAATCAGTTGTATATGTCTAAAGGAAGTAACTTTGAGAACCTTGTCTGAAAAAGATCTCATTTTTGTGTCTTTTGATGCTACATCAAGATGGTACTAGAGCTCCTATGTTGCCAAAAATGTAAATTGCAGAAAGAGCCCACCTTTTATTTTAAGTGTCATGAATTGCTTCAGGGTGGAACTCTTTTTATTGCTTAGTTTTAATTATGCTGTAATTTAGAATTTAGGAAGAGCGCATCTTGGATAGGTAGAGTTTGTTCTGGTGATGGTTTTTTTTTTATTCAAATTTATACCTTGGCTGAAATGTTTGCTTAATTTGGATCAGAGTGGGACTCTGTTTACAGCTGGTGAGGATCGGGCAATAACAGCTTGGGACACAAATAGCGGGAAGCTTGCTTATGCCATACAAGATGCTCACCCTGCTCGTATCAAGGGTGTTGTGACCAGGAATGACAGCGAAGGTGCATCAGAAGATCCGTACTTGGTTGCTTCTGCATCTTCTGATGGGATCATACGTGTTTGGGACATGCGAATGGCTGCTAAAGAGAATGCAAAACCATTAGCTGAGACAAATACTAAATCGAGGCTTACATGTCTTGCAGGGTCAGCTCTCAAATGTGAGCCTATCCTTTTCACAATACATGTTGCCGTAAAACATACAAATAACGTATGATTCTTAATCTTTATCTGTTTTATTTCAGCTATGAGACGGCCACAGATTGGAAATCAGAAACCTCAGAAGCTAGAAAAAGGGCCGAACTCAGCATGAGAGCTGACAGTTTCCTGATACAAGTTTTGGTATAATCTTTTTTTTTTTTAAATATGATTTCAAGTATGTTCTTGTCGACTTACAATTAAACAAGTTTGTTAAACCCTCTATTTGTGAAAGAAAACTGTTCTTACTACATGAGTTCTTTATTGTGAATCTTTAACTCCTAACTTGGGGTGTTGTCCATTATTCAGTAATCACTAGTATGTTCAAACTTGATTGAACCAAATGTTGTATACTTAAAGCTGATTCAATGTTTAAAGGTCTCCAATAAATACATGCCAATGTAGACAACAAAGTGGATCAATACTGAGTAGTGTTGTTCGGGATTTTGCCTTGTTTCAACTGGGAAAGAGCATACTCGCCAGTACGGATGAGATCAGCAACGTTGTGCTCCTAAGTAGTTGGCGGTACAAGGAAAGAACTTTCGCTTTGTTCTTTGCAGCTTCTTCTGCTGTTAACCATATCAGGCTCGTCATGACAAAAAACTGGAACACAAGAGGGGGGAACATGTTAGTTAATTGGGTAAATTTGTCCAACTCCTGTTGCGCAAGAACCAAAACACCAAAAGGAATAAAGGATGTAGCAGCATTATAGAGAATTAGAGATGACAAACAATGCTCAAGCGATTCCATAGCTATGTAGAGCAGAGTTAAGGAAACTTGAATGTTTAAGATATAATCATATTAAGTCGTTGGAAAGTTAAATCCATACGGCAAAGAAAAGAGTCTGACTTGCCTTTAGCTGTGAGAAATCTTCACCTGACGACGAGTATGCAGCAAGCGAGCAGGGAAGCCGAGAGTAAACAATCAAGGAGTAATACAGACTAGATTTTGTTTAGCAAAAACAAAAAATATAGACTAGATTTTGATCTCAGATTTCAAAATGAGGAATTATTTTTGTTTATAATTATTTAATAGAAATTATAGTTGTCATTTTGGTTGCACGGGTACGCCAACTTGGTGCCGTCTCACGTACCAAGATCGGGTGGGGGATGGGTACGGCTCAGGCACGCCTTGGAAATGTCCCCAACACTTGTAAGGTGAACCTGGGATGGCCCTGGAAACGTCTCCAATACTTGTAAGGTGAACTCGGGATGGCCTAACTCAGCGGGGACGGGCTTGGTTATAGACCGGAGACATCTCGAAAACGTTTCCAAGCAAAAGAGACGTATCCGTTTGATTTTTTGTGTTATGAAGTGTAAAGTTAATCTATATTTGTTTTTAATTTGTTTATTCTATTAAGTCTGAAAAAATTAAAAGATGTAATAAAAACTTTTAGAGGTGTAGATGCTAATAGTCTAGAGGTGTAGATGCTCATCATGTCATGTGATATATGCTTTGACTAGCTTCTTTAAATATTATACTTCTTAAAAAATTGATTAGTGGTTAATATTCAGAATATTCAAAACGACAAAATAATATCATCAACTTTTTCAAAATTTTATATTACTTATAAATTTAACTTGTGATTTGTATGTAATATATGTAATTTATATAAGTATTTTATCCATATTTAAGTTTTTGGTTTTGTCGTTTCCATTTCGGTTTCCGTCCCTGTCCCCGTTACCAGTCCATGTACCCGTGTCAGTGGTTGTCATAGAAGCAGCATGATCTAGTAGTCAAGGTTTTGAATTTTTTAACATCAGATATAAGGTTCGATTGATGATTATAAAATGGAAATAGGGTTCAACAACAAAAAAAAAACATAATTTATTATCTAAGTAAAATCCTCTCCTCTCTCTTCTCTCTTCTCTCTTCTTTTCTCCTTTCTCTTCTTATCTCTCTCTTTCCTTTCTCTAAAAATCTGTTTTTCTTTTTTGTTTTGGTTATTCCACAATAAACCCATTATAAAATGCAAAAATGCTGAAAAAATAAAGATGCAAAAGCTTATCAGAAGTTCCAGAGGGATACATGTAAAATCATTCGTTGTGATCATGTGTAGAACTATTTGTAGAATCATCCGTTGAATTCCTGCTGTATATCTTTTTTCTATAATTTTTTTCAGTTTTCATTGTTTAGAACTATTTGTTTACAATGCTTAGGAATACAATCCAACGTTAAAAAAAAGACATGGCATTTTATCTCTCTTATTTTCGCTGATCTTGGAAGACTAGATAGCTGTATGCTTTTAAATTCAGTGAAAAGTTTGGTAAAAGAACCCATACCTATATGAATACATCCATAATTTATGTATTTTAAATTTTTTATATATTATTTAAAGTTGTGTTTACCATTTATTTTAATCAAATTTTAAGAGTTAAGTTTTGATTTAAAAAAAAATTATAATCATTATACTTTTTAAATTTTCTTAATTTAAATATTTAAAAATTAATTTTTGAAAAAGCCATTTTTAGTTTTATTACATATGTATAAGTTAAGATTTTGGTTTTAAATTTATGAAGTAAAAGAGTTAATTTGAGATGTTAATTTCATATTTTGGATTTGCGAAAAACATTTTTTACTACAATTGCAAAAAAAAATATTTGTACTTAAAAAATTAACTAACTCATAAAGTAATGCAATATCACAATTTTTTTAATAATTTTTTTACTTTTACTGAATGACTTTTTATAAGCTATCAGTTATATGAAGGAGGGTTCCTGCGTCAAAGCATAACATCTAGAAGTTATATAATCTCAAAGTTTCCAGCAATCAAATCACGATCAAACCACTCAGCTTTTCCAAAAATCTGACCTCCTTGGCGTCTTTCCATTGAAACCTCTGCACAACAAATCTCTCTCCCCACCCCAATGATTTCTTATGTAGGAAACAACAAAACCAGTCTCTCACTGTATCTCACAGTCTTTAACCACTCTTTTTTACCTCTTGTCTCAGCCAACAATTTTTCCACCCTTCCACCGCCTTCCAACACCTTTTCTTTGAATCATAAGCTTTTAACTTGTTTAATAACCACGTGCTAGTGGTCGGGTGGTAACATGGCGTTCCAGCATCGCTAAACGAGCTGAGTTCCAGCATCCCTGACACGTGGCTACCGACGATTTAATATTCTCTCGCCGGGGAGCGGTTTACCTTTTTTTTCTTTTCTTTTAGCTTGTTCTTAACACAAGAATAGTAATACATAACGTCACTAATGACACACGCATGCTTCCACTTCTTCGAACTCAGCATCTCATCGTGCGTTCCCATTTAGTTTCATTTGGGTTGGGTCATATACAAATTTCTTCCCGTAAATCTTATTACCCATCACCATACAACCATAACTCCCCATGAAGCTTCCTGCAGGAACGTCTAGATTTGTCATCCCAGGCACCCACATATGTGTTCTTGTGCTGAAAACCAACACCACCATTGGTATCTCACTACAAGAAAACAGCGGTATTCTGACGGACATTCCGACGGAAAATGAAATCTTCGGAATATCCCGAGGAATTTCCGAGGAAATTCTGAGGAAGCACAAAATTGGGTTTCCTCGAAATTTCCTCGGAATATACCAACGGAATTCCGAGGAAATATCAATCCGTCGGAATATTCCGAGGAAATTCCGAGGAAAACTGGGTTCCTCGGAAAAAACCGATGAATTCCGAGGAAATATTATAGCCGTTGGAGAGCCGTTGGGGGATTTTACAAAATTCCGAGGAAATTCCGACGAACTAGCCTTTTCCGTCGGAATTCCGTCGGAATTTCCTCGGTCTGTCGGCATGATTTAAACCGTTCACATAGAGGATGAACCAGTGATTGGAGAGTTTCACCAAGATCTAA
>NC_027749.1:16285628-16303214 GCF_000695525.1 Brassica oleracea var. oleracea | reverse complement strand
TATTTTTTACATTCCGAGGAAATTAATTATATTTTTTACTCGATCGATCGATGCGTTTTTGGACATAAATCCATCGATCGATCTGTTTATAAAAAAAC
The DNA here is from genome assembly GCF_000695525.1 of Brassica oleracea var. oleracea. Classification (NCBI taxonomy): domain Eukaryota; kingdom Viridiplantae; phylum Streptophyta; class Magnoliopsida; order Brassicales; family Brassicaceae; genus Brassica; species Brassica oleracea. The sequence goes on along the minus strand of NC_027749.1, from coordinate 16,303,116 downwards.
GTTCGGAATATACCGAGGGAAACTTTTCCTCGGAATATACCGAGGGAATGGTTCCTCGGTATATTCCTATCGATCGATGTATATATTCCTAAAAATGCATCGATCGATGAACGTCCGAGGAAGTATCCCGACGAAGTTCTCCCTCGGTATATTCCGAGGACCTTTCCGACAAACTAGTGATCCTCGGAATTTCCTCGGAAGTTTGTTTCCTCGGAATTCCGTCGGAAAATTCCGAGGGATTTTCGAGGAAAGAAGAAATTCCGAGGAATTATTTCCGACGACTTGTTTCGTCGGTATGTCGTCGGAATAACGAAATTCCGACGATTTTTTTCCTCAGAATCCTTGTTGTTTTCTTGTAGTGTCTCTTTATCGTAAATCCAATAACATATATTCTGTGGTCGATGATGTCAGCCATTGTTTGATACAGGAACACATGCGCCACGCTCGGAGTGGTTCCACAGTGCTATATCTACAGTCAATGCTGTACGCAGCCGATCTCATATCGTCATTTATTTGTTTAATATAACGTATTTTGGTTATTTAGACTATAGTGTGCTATTTTGTGCTAAAACTTTTTTAGAGCTATCCCATGATCTCTTTAAAGATCCACTAAATAAATAAAAAAAATTTATTGAAGACTATTTAAATTTAAAATATTTATATTCATCTATATTTTAGTGCATTTTCTACAACTGGATCCACATTTATAGGAAATTTATTAAAAACCAAAAATGGGTCTAACCAAGAACAATGAAAAAGCTAACACAATTAAAAAATCATTTAAGAATAAATCTATACTATTAAATAATTATTTTTTATTAATATTAAATATTATTATAAATAAATATTAATTCATTTTGATTTAATAAGAAATAACATTACTATAATACTATATACACATAATTAATAATTACAATATTACACCAACTAAAATATATAAAATAACTTAATCTATTTATTAATATTTATTAACTATTTTCTAAGATATAAAATAATTACATATACAAAATAAAATATATTCATAAAGTTTAAAAAATATTTTAACTTATTGAAACAAAATATTAAAATAGTAAATAATTAAATATTTAATATACATATTTAAATTAGAATACTAAAAGATAATTCAATATATTTGAATTTTATAAAAATGCAATATTAAATTGAGAAGACATTAATATTATTTTTATATTGTACATTGAACTATATGTTATGTCTTACAATTTTAATTAATTGCGAGTTATTTTATAAACATGTAAACATTTATCAAGTGTGAGACGGGTTGAAAAACATATTGTTAATTTATATTATTATAAAATGGTTTTTACAAATATAAAAATAAAAATAAATTCATATTATAATCTTACAGTTTTAATATAGAAGTAAAATTAATATGAGGTGTAGTATATAATTTTTTTTTTTTATTTTCATACAGTTATATTTATATAAATTTTAGTTAATTATATATATGTTTTAACGAAAATAATATGTATAAATTTTCTATTTTTCAGTAAATAATTTTTTGAATAAAAGTTAGTCGACGTCCCGCTTTTTGAAATCATTGGTCAAAATCTAGTATCATCTTATTTCAATATATACCACAAAAACCAGAAGATCAGATTGATTAGTTAGTAATTATAAGACTTTCAACACTTAATAAAATCTCTCTAACAAACTCAACTGTTACATTAGAGCCAAGAGCTCGATCGGTCGGTGAATATCTCTCTAGAGATTTGGTATTGAATTCTACATACTTTTATAAGCAATCAGTTATATGAAGGAGGGGTCCTGCGTTAAAGCATAACATCTAGAGGTTTTATAATCTCAAAATTTCCAGCAATCAAATCACGATCAAACCACTCAACTTTTCCAAGAATCTGACCTCCTTGGCGTCTTTCCGTTGAAATCTCTGCACAACAAATCTCTTTGGTTTCTTCTATAGAAAACAAAAAAAACAGTCTCTCACCGTATTTCAGAGTCTTAAACAATTTTTGAACTGTTATCACGGCCAACAGTTCTTCCAATCCTTCGACTGCCTTCCAACACCTTTTCTTTGAATCATATGCTATTAACTTGTTCTCAAACAAATCATAGTAGTACATAACATCATCAATGAAACACGCATGATTCCACTTGTTCGAACTCAGCGTCTTGTCGGGCGTTTCCCATTTAGTTTCATTTGGGTCATATACAAAATTCTTCCCATAAATCTTATTAGCCATCACCACACAACCATACCTGCCTATGACACTTCTTACAGGCTTGTCTAGAGTTGTCATCCCAGGCTCCCACATCCGTGTTTTTGTGTTGAAAACCACCACTACCACTGGTATTTTTTTAACGTAATTACATCCAATAACATATATTTTGTCATCGATGATTTCAGCTATTGTTTCAAACCGGAACACATGCGGCATGCTCGGGAGTGGTTGCACAGTGTGAGATCTACAGTCAATGCTGTACGCAGTCGATGTCATATTGTCATAGTTGTCGTTGATCACACCAAAAACATATATCTTTGAACCCACTGCCACAAAGCTTCCACGTCGAGGCACAGCGGGAAGCCAAGGGATAAGGGCCAAGCGGCTGTGTTTGCCGTTAGCTTTCCGGCAGAGAGTATACAAACGGTAATCCTTGTGGTCCCGGTTATAGAGAACAACATAGAGAAAATGTTCGGTGCATCCCAACAAAGATCGTATGGCGTATATATCAGACGACGCAACAAGTGACCGGAAGTGCTTTGAAACAAGAGAGACTGTTGGATAGTCGCATCTCGGTACACGCGCTAAGATGTTAATGATGATGTCTTCAGGCAGTGACATAATCATGAATGGTTTGTTCATATCAACAATGAGAGAGAGAGACAGAGCAAATATTGTGATTGAATCAGGAGAACTCAAGAATATATGTTCAAGAATCTCATATATAACTGGGAGGGAAAAAGCTAGGAGGAGAGAGATCTCTTTGTATTTAAAGTTTCACTTGATTAAAATAGTTTTACATTAAATAGTATTTAAATTTTAAAAATATTTATATTCATCTATATTGTATTCCAATTATGACAAGTGGATCTACATTTATATGCATTATTAAAAACCAGAAAGAAAAAAAAACGGGGCTTACAGCTGTGAGTACCGCTACCTGGGTTCGAATCCCGACCACTAGAGAATTAACATTTTGGCATCGCCAGGGACAGAGGACCGACACGTGACTAGTCTGGATCACTTCTGTGGGGCCAGAATACTTCTGTATAATTCAAAAAATAAAAACCAGAAAATGGTTTATGAATAATACTGTTAAAGCTAACGCAAAAAAGCATCATTTAATAAAACTATATATTATTTTAATAATCACTTTTAATAGTCAATAATTACAAGATTAGACTATTTATAGTCACAAGTTGATCAAATTGTGAATGATTTTATGAATAGTGATAATAATTTCGAAAAGATATATTAAAACAGAAGTCACAACCTTGATTCATGTGTGATTTTTTTAAAAATGGACCTAATGGACCTATTCCTAGAAAGTCATATTACATTTAATATTTAATCTTATCATTTAAAATTTGGACCTACCAGAAATTTTTATTGGACTATCAATAATTTGATTTAAACAATAGATGATCCATTGGATTTATAGATAGTATAAATTAAATAGATATAATTTAGTGTTGTAATACTATACCTCTATATGCTAAATTTATTAAATATTTGTTGATGTTAACTTTTAAAATTATAAAGATTTTCTTTTAAATAACAAAAATCATATTATCTAACATTGATTAATCTTTACTACCTTAAACCAATGAAAACAAATTTTAAACTATATAGTTTATTTTAAAAATTAAACAAAAACTAAATGTTTAATTATTTACTCGATAATATAAATCTATGAAGCGAAGAGTTTAATTTTTCAAAAACTTTATAAATTTGTGAAATATTACAATATATTTGAATATGACAACAAAACAATATTTTACTAATTTTTATATATATAGTTACGATTTTAATAATGAAATAATAATCCGAAAATATATATATATAGAAGAAGATACAAATACATGTGAAAGTTTGAAACAATCTAATCAATGAAAAAAATTTATAGTAAACTTATTTTGTTTTAAAAATTGATAGATATATATATATATGCACATGAACAAGTAATAAAATGGAAATAATGATATTGCCACCTATACGCGCGGTTGTAGTGCTTTTTGGCTGTGGACATGCTAATAAACATTGGTGGAATTTCTATTGAAAGGAAAGTGTAAATAAAAAAGATGGTGGTTCAGCTGGGTACGAGCCACCAGGCCATGTGGATCTGAGTGGCTTTGATCCGTTATTCGTCCACTGCCGAGAGAGGAAGGTGATCGCTGCTCTGTGAAACCAGCCTCACGCATTGCCCTCCCCTCTTTAGGAACCGCCTGAGTCAAGCCTTCGACTAACACAAACGGATCACTCTCGGCTTGGACTGGGCGGTCCAGAAAATGCCAGACAGAACCGACCGGTGGGCCGGGCCAGCGTTCCATCATCTTATTGTCCCCACATGGGTTACAAACTCTAGTTACTGAGCTCGACGTTCGATCTTATGATTGAAGACTTATATAAACAACACAATTTTGAGTCAAGTAACCGATGTGGGACGAAAGACAAATTTGGAGATTTACCTGTGGGGAACTACAGTCTCTCTCTCTCTTTTTTCTCCTTTCTAACAATTTGTCTCCACTTTGAGCATCTGGATTCTGTTAATTTTGAAAATGCACAAGGTGTAGTACATACGTGTGTATCGCATTTTACATGTTAGAATCAAACTTGTATATGAAAGCTTGCTTTTATTGAATCTGTTCTTTGTTTCTTGTTGTGTAGTTTAGTTTTGTTTATGTGTTAGTGGGATCTTTTTTCTCAGCCTGTTAAGTTCTTCGAAGACTTCTACGAATATCAAGCTAATAACCGTACAGGTGAGCAAAGAAACTCCATTTCGGCTATCTACCCTAAAGCTGTTTCTGCACTTCCAGAAGATCATCCTCAGTTGCACATCTCTTACAAACGCACTACAGGTCTCTAGAGCATTCCATTGATTGAGGGAACCATAAAACTCGAGTGGACCTTTACATGACTGTGATGGACCATGTGGTACTCAGTAGCGAACAAGAAGACAAAGGAAACCACCTGATGCAACCCACAAGTTGCAGGAAATATATAAACGACTATCACAAGAAACGTAAAAAGTCAAGGATTCAGCTAGAGGTTTGTTTCTGTCGTATTGAGTAGAAGAACTACTATTTCATCTGGGAAAGTGCTGAAAATGAGTTGATGTTACAGATTCTATGATCTTAGTTACTCCAAAAAGCCACACAGAAGTTTTTCCCTCAGATTACTTGCGAGTCTGTAACCTTTTAAGAGTTGCTTCCTGAGATTGTTGGAAACTTTTGCTAGCTCTGTCAAAGTTGTCTCTGGAGTATTAAACATTTTTCCGACAGAAGCTTGGTGATGTATCTTCAGATTTTTACCAATTCATTTCATGTTTTAGCTCAGGTATTACTCCAACAGGATACCGTGTAGGGCAAGACTGACTCGTGTTCTAGCCACCCCACTGTCCCCAATCCTCTTGCTGATGGCAAATAGCAGTTCTCTGTATCACAGATTCTTGTGGACTTGACTAATATTCATATTCTGATCCAGGTTTTGAACAATGTGAAAAATATTAGGAAAAAAAAATTAGGATTAGGACTTAACCTCACGTGTCAAGTAAATAATGGATGAAATGACTATTTAGGAACAATTTGAAGGTGGAAAGTGTTTCTTATTGATATTCAGGTTAATACAATGATGATGAATAGAGAATATGTGAATACAAATGAATTCGAGTGCAAAATGAGTATAATTTGACGTCTAAGGTTGCTTACATGGAAATCAAAGTAAAAGACAATATGCTGTTTGCCTCTAACATCGTTTAAGAACACAAGTAAATAATTATGGTTTTGAAGAAATAGCCTTCACAAATCAAACGCACATTTCATTAAAAAAAAAACAACTTCCAACATTTGTTACAAGGAAAAAACTGTTTCAATCAAACCCCACACACACACACACACCACTTTATTCAAACTGTATATAAGATCAGTTTAAAACTCAACGTTCTATTTGAGTTTGGATTATGGAGAAATTTAACAGCAATGGTATCAATAAGATCATCATCAATCAGGCTATGATTGTGACGCTGCATACGCAGGAACCAGACAGTTTTATCTCAGATGTTTTCCACTGCCTGCCTGGTGCAGCTTCCGGGTCATACAACAAAGTACTGTGACCAGTCTCTTCTTGAGATGAAAAAAGCAGAAGCTTCCCACTCAGCTTACCAAACTGAAACCCGGCCCTCGAGCTTCCTGACAGCGGAAGAGCCACAACTTCCCAAGTATCATCTTCTGCATTGAAGACAGACATCTTCCTCTGGTTCTTCCACTCGATACAGAAGAGCTTCTTTCCTACTTCAACATGAGCTGTGACCATCTGCAATTGTATCAAGAGCACCCAAATATTAGAGATACTCTCTATCAATGTTCAAGAACTCAGCGGATTATTGGGAACTTAGGCGAGCCAATGCATTAAAAAAATTATTGATTTATTTTATATATATTTAACATTTATATAAGATGTTTATTTCTTGACTTTAATTGTAATTTTTTTTTTATGAATTATCAAAATTAGATATTCAACGTAAGAAATTAGACAAAATTGTGAATTCATACTAATTTAACAGATTTAAACTAATTTAGATCGAATTAAACCTATTTAAAATGATATAAATCGATGTAGAATGATTTAAATCATATATATATATATATATATCAGATTTCTTGAAAATCGTTTCAGATAGTACCGATTTGCCCTAACCATGGTAATCCATACTTTAAAACCAAGCTAAAGAAACATACTATCATGCATGTGTATCATCTGACGAGAAACACTTACAGTTACACCGTTTTTGCTGCCACACCAGGAGCCATACTGAGGGTTGTACACATCAACAAGTTTTGAGTTACCAATGGTGAAGTTGGATCTCCCACCCATCACATAGAGCTTCCCGTTGAAGCCGCTAGCGAAACATCCCCATCTCGGACGCCTCAGAGACTGTATGAAAGTCCAAACCCCTGTCTCTGGATCGTAAACCTCTGCACTAGAAAGACTCTCACCATCTCCACCATGACCTCCCACCACATAAACAAGCCCATTCACCTCGGCGCAAGCAAAGTCATAGCGAGCCTCCTTCAGGTCAGCTAGTCTGCTCCAGCTGGATTAAAAAGTATTAAATCATTGGATCAAAGTTAACAAAGTATGCTGGAATTAATTAAGAAAATAAATAGCTGACGAACCTGTTGAGGCAAGTATCAAACTGGTAAACATCAGAAGATGCAACATGAGAGCCACTGATCATAGCACAACCAGCAATAACAAGAAGTTTCCCATCAACAACAACCACCTTAAACCCTGTCTTTACAGGACCAGGCATTGGTGGAAGAGATGATAGCTTATGTCCCAGACAGTCGATCACCTCCCAGTGACTCTCTTTCCCTCCAGCATCCATGGTTAAGACATAGAGCCACTCCTCAGGCATACCAGCGAGTCTTCTCACAGTAATAAACTCTTTGCTCTGAACAACATACCTCCATCTCTTACAGACACGTCCCATGGAAGGTAAGCTAGCACGCGGCACCAGCGCCAGACACAGCTTGGCCACATCATCAGACAACCCCGGGATCAAAGGCTCAGACAACAACCGTGAACTGAGATCAAGATTTACTATCCTTTTCTTCCCAATAACAACAGCCTCCATCTTTTGACTAATCTTTTGAACAAGAGTGGTTAAATCTCCCAATATAAATATCTATCTAAAGTAAAGTTTTGGTGTGTGAAGAAGTAGTTATTGAAGAATCTCGTGAAACCCGTCACGTATAGGGATTTTCAAAGACAAAGGAATAAACAGGTTTGATGAGAAGAAGACTATCGCAGTGACCAATGATGAATGATGATGATGTCCAGCTTCATATTCCATACCAATGGCTTCGTTTCTAGAGTTTTTAGGATCTAAGATTGTCGTTGGATTAATGTTGTTTCTTCTCAGACACATCTCTGTATCTAAAACCAAAACAAAGATTAAAAGATTTGTCAACAACAGGTTCCCAAAACAAAAGAGAGTTGCAAGAAAGAAGACATACCATTAAAGGGAATGCTAGTGAAGGAGATTTAGCCAACCGCAACATCCATCTCTTAGAATTTGCGAATGTTCTGCAAATTTTTTTTTAGATAAGTCAAATGTTGAACGAAGTCAAGAACCAATAAGATCGCAATCATGAGAATCAAACAAAGAGATAGGATGTTCCACTAAATAAAAAAAGAACACGCAGCATCATATAACCACACAAAAAAATCAGGAAAAAGCAGTGGATATCAATTAATTTCCTGAAAAAAAAAATGAATATAATTTCTCTAGAGTTGGCTAAGATCTCAAGATCGGTGCTTCCAAGACCATTAAAAAAAACTAACAATGAATCAAAAATTGCAGAAAATTTACTATAATGGTGGTGAGAGACCTGAAGCGGATGATTCAATTTCTAAAGAAGAAACTTAAAATCCAAATGGCTAAGACATTTATAGAAAGAAGAACGAAAATGGCGGAAGGAAATAAAAAAGGATAGAGATGAAAGAAAGTACCGAGAGAATAGGGAGGCCTTGTCTTTTTCTTTTGAGTCTTCTTTGTTCTTCGTTTATGCGTTGAACTTGGTTTGCAGAGAAGAAGAGAGAGAGAGAGATGTAATAATAATAAGGATGGTGTATTTATAAAGGGGAGCGTGAGATTCGAACAATTATTATATTTATGAGCAAAATCACAGGAGGAAGCATCATACGGTGGATCGGCCGTAAGATAATCATGTCTACTAGTCACCACGTCACTTTCACCCCATCACCATCTATTTATTATTGTATATTTTCCATTTACTTACCGGAGACATGTTTTTTATTCAGACCACGACGAAGGCATGTTTTATTTTTATAAAGTAAACTCTACTCCATCAGACTAATCTATGTCCATTAAGATTTTTTTTTGGTTTGTTGGGGTCTTTTTGGTTGTTGGGGTCAGGGCCAACCTTGGAAAGGAGTCATATTTGAATACAAGTCGTACAACAATTTCTCAATAAACTCCTAACCGTAACATTAAATTTGGTGTTGAAATTAGGCCTGGACAAAATAACCGGAACCGAACCGAAATACCCGAAACCAGAACCGGGCTAATACCCTCAAATACCCGAACGGTTCCTATATTTTTATATCCGAAATAACCGAACCGAACCGGAACCGAACCGAAATACCCGAAACCAGAACCGGGCTAATACCCTCAAATACCCGAACGGTTCCTATATTTTTATATCCGAAATAACCGAACCGAACCGGAACCGAACCGAAATACCCGAAACCAGAACCGGGCTAATACCCTCAAATACCCGAACGGTTCCTATATTTTTATATCCGAAATAACCGAACCGAACCGGAACCGAACCGAAATACCCGAAACCAGAACCGGGCTAATACCCTCAAATACCCGAACGGTTCCTATATTTTTATATCCGAAATAACCGAACCGAACCGGAACCGAACCGAAATACCCGAAACCAGAACCGGGCTAATACCCTCAAATACCCGAACGGTTCCTATATTTTTATATCCGAAATAACCGAACCGAACCGGAACCGAACCGAAATACCCGAAACCAGAACCGGGCTAATACCCTCAAATACCCGAACGGTTCCTATATTTTTATATCCGAAATAACCGAACCGAACCGGAACCGAACCGAAATACCCGAAACCAGAACCGGGCTAATACCCTCAAATACCCGAACGGTTCCTATATTTTTATATCCGAAATAACCGAACCGAACCGGAACCGAACCGAAATACCCGAAACCAGAACCGGGCTAATACCCTCAAATACCCGAACGGTTCCTATATTTTTATATCCGAAATAACCGAACCGAACCGGAACCGAACCGAAATACCCGAAACCAGAACCGGGCTAATACCCTCAAATACCCGAACGGTTCCTATATTTTTATATCCGAAATAACCGAACCGAACCGGAACCGAACCGAAATACCCGAAACCAGAACCGGGCTAATACCCTCAAATACCCGAACGGTTCCTATATTTTTATATCCGAAATAACCGAACCGAACCGGAACCGAACCGAAATACCCGAAACCAGAACCGGGCTAATACCCTCAAATACCCGAACGGTTCCTATATTTTTATATCCGAAATAACCGAACCGAACCGATACCCGAAATGCCCAGGCCTAGTTGAAATAGCATTAAACTAGATGATAACCCCATGGTGAATTTTTATAATAATGTTTGTTCATTAAATGGTTTTATCATTTTGCAACACTACAACCTTTAGTGATTGCAACAATCACTCAAACCGTTCTAAACCTCATAAATTCAAAAACTGGTTCCAACTAGCATTTGCAGTTGCAAGAGGATAAATTGTTTTTTTTAAAACAATATAAATACAAAAATAAAAATATTCAATAAAAATTTTAAATTAGAATTATAAAAATACTAAAATATATCTATTATATTTTAATTAATATTGTAAAATTTCAAAATAAAAATATTTTCTATAGTTTTTAAAAATTTAAAACTATAACTTTTTAAATATAATTTTTATATTTATTATAATATTATATTTTTGATATTTTTATAATTATATAAAATATAAATATTGTTAATTTATTATTTAACCGCTGATGCATTTGGTAGTTAACCAGTCATAAGTATCCCACAAACGCACCAATTTTTAACCGCATAATCAGTCATACAAATCTCTTAAAGCCGCTAGAAACCGCAACCACCCGCATCCGCAAACTCCCGCAACCGCAACCGATGCGTTTAATTTTTGCGACTGACACAAATCACCAAAACCAAATAGGCAACATTGATTGTATAATGACGAAAGGGGATTAGGTTTTATGCTCTCGATTTGTCTACTACTGACTCTCCATAAGTGATTTTATTTTTTACCTCTATAAAATTGTAATTTTGTTCTCGTCTTTGTTTCATTGATATAAGTTTAGTTTCTTTTTTTAATTTATTCTATGAATTCGGTGAATTACATAAGTATCAATTTTAGAAGATGGATATTTGTAAAAATTAGTTCCACTCCAGATACATATAGAAGAATCAAAATTTTGAAAAAAAAAATCACCGGGAAACTCTATTAACAGGTTAGAGTTCAAATCTAATATATCAAGCTGTTATAGAATATAAGTGCAGACACGAAATATAAATGTCTGTTTAGTATATATTCACCAATTCGGTCTAAAAATCATATAATTCTACAACAACAAAATAAATTACCTATTTTATTAGCTTACGTTTCTGAGGTTATGTTACTTTATACAAATAAAAAAATATAATACTTTACCATTCTAGTATATGTAAACCACATATAATATAATAATTGTTTGATTTATTAAATGATAAACCATAAAACTTATAATAAATAATTCAAATTTCTCATTCTTCGAACAAACTCAAAAGGAAGTGATTGGAATCTTGTCATGATATTTCATTAAAATATTTTTAGGAATAAAAATCAGGACTAAATTATTTAATCTGAATGAAATAATATATACAGTGTTTCCAATATCAAAAATCACTTTGATTTGAAGAAGTGTGTTTCTGTGATTATCATAATCAAATAAGATATTAAAGGTTTCCAATACTTTTTGTTAATTTACAATCACGTTTTTGGTAAATAAATCAAAACAATCATTTTATTTACTTTATATGGTATAAATTAAACTTTAGTGATATTAACATAGATATATAGTATGCTTTAACATAAATATTTATTATTGACACTTCCTACTCATATGATTTTTTAACATTTGTATATTTGTTGTAGAAAAAATTTAAACTGTTAATCACAAAAAAATTTAATGTGAGATTTTTTAATACAAATTTCAAAATTGATATATTAAGATCTCAATAATTTTTCACTACAAATTTTAAAATTACCATATTTATATAATTTTATATAGTAGTATATAATTTATTTCGAATGATATCAATATATATATATATAATATGAATATCTATTAATGAGACTTCATATTCATACGATTTATCAAGGCTTGACGTTTTATCCGATACCCGAACCCGTATCTGAATCCAATCCAAAAATTCGAACTGAAGTAGCAAAATACCCGAACGGTTATTGGATTCGGAGAGATTGGATATCCGAACCTAAACATGTAATATCCGAACCCGAACGGATATATAACCAACCATAAATATACTTAACCCTATATTTCTAGTTTCCTTCTCTTATTTTATTCAAAATATTTATATTAATGATGCACATTGCTCAAAATTAGATAATATACCTATAATTATGGTCAAAAATATTTTCTTCTCACTTAAAATACATATCAAGCTCTTGTTTCTTGCATTAACAAAAGTTCATCTAAAATTTCAAAACAACAACTAATTAGTGTTTCTATTTTTAAATTTTTATCTCCAAACCTATTAATAGTGTAATCTTTTAAAAATTAGAAAACCATTAAAGTTAAAAGTATATTTTCAATTAAAAAAACTTAAAAGATAAATAATTTATTTATTTTTTCTTCAAAATTTAAATATTTGAACCCGAACATAAAATACCCGAACCCTATCCGAAGTGTAGAAATACCCAAAAGAGTTCTATGCCTTTATACTGAAATACCCAAAAAATCCTAAATACCCGATACGAACCCGAACGGGTATCTGAATGCTCACCCCTACGATATATGATCATTTGTATCTTGATTGAGCAAAAAAAAGTTAAACCATTGATCATAAAAAATTTTATGTGGGACTTTTACTATTTTTCGTAATTTATAGTCGTTTTTTAAAATTCAAAATATAACATATAAGAACAAATATAATTTTTTTATTATATGCTTAATGTGATTGTTTAATTTTTTTTAATAATATAAAATTAAGCAAAAGAAAGAGATGTATTACTCATAATCATTAATTGTCATATATATGTTAATAATATTAGTTTTTATTTAAGAAAAGAAAAAATATTCTTTTGTACACAATTAATTAATTTGATAGTTAGTTTAATAAAAAGCATTCGACTGGTGACCATTCTGGAAACAAGATGAACAAATTGAAAATGAACGTAAAGAAATAAAATTGCAGAAATGAAAATGAATGGTTGTTCCTTTTCAAATTTAACAAGGAATACTTTTGTTTTTTATTTGTCTATAAAAAAAAGGAATAGTAAGGAATGAGAAGAAAATTTTATTCTTCGTGAACGGTGATATTTTTTAGGAACGTTAGGGAATGCATTATTCCTCGCTGTTCCCTGGTCACCATTCATAGTATATGTTTATATGGACCAACTTATTTTTCTAAGAATCATCTTCGTGATGACACATGGCTACCAAAACATGTTGTGATGCTCCAGGATTAATATACAGGGGATTTAATGTTTTATGATTAAACTTTATTTTTCATTTTTAATTTCAATATCAAATTCCACATTAAAACCAATACTATATATATTTTTAAAATTTTTTAATACTTTAATTATTTGAAATTAACTAATTGTATCAAATTTAACTTTTATGTTTATATGTTCAAATTTTATTGTTTTATGTTTTTAATATTTATTTGAATATTTTTTATTTTAACTAATTTATATATTAATTTATTTGTTAAAAATATCATTTACAGTTAAAATATATACTATTATATATGAAAATTACTGAATAAAATGATAAGTTTAATTCTAATAATATTTTTAATTCATTTATAATATTGATTTAGTTATGCTATTAAATTTAAAATATATATTATCTTAATAAATTTTAATGACATTTTAATTCATTTATAAAATGTGTATCTAAACTACGATCATGGCTCTACCATTTTTCATATTCAGATAATTGGTAATAAGTGGTTTGAAGAACAACGAGTTAGTGAAGTTTCAACAAAGTGGTAGAGGCCATAAAACCTCAAACCTGTCGCTACTGCCAGTCTCTTAACCAAACGAGTTGGAAGATGAAGACAGAGACTTGGACATAGAATAGAATGTCTAGTGACACCGAACATGATTTAAAGTTGGTGGAACTGTCGCTACTGCCAGTCTCTTATGATATTTTTTTTTGTTGGTGGTCAGGGCCAACCTTGGATATAGAAATCATATTTGATTTTTTTTTTTTTTGAAACACAGAAGTCATAGAAGTCATGAAACACATGCTTAGAAGTCAAATAACACTTGCTCAGATAAACTCCAATCATAACACTAATTTGGTGTTGAAATAACACTAAATTTAATATTTTATTGCTAAAATTTATTTTTCATTTTTAATCATAACTAGATCTCGATCCGCGCAACCGCGCGGATTTTTGTTTTCATTTATTTATATATAAAAATTTTGTTTTCAATTCTAAAATTGATATATATTATAATATATATATGTGTCTATCAATTTTTAAAACATAATAAGTTTATGTATATTTTTCATTAAATAGATTGTTTCAAACTTTCACATGTATTTGTATCTTTTTCTATATATATATTTTTGGATTATTATTTTATTATTAAAATCGTAACTATATATGTAAAGATTAGTAAAAAATTGTTTTATTGTCATATTCAAAAATATTGTAACATTTCAAAAATTTAGAAAGTTTAAAAAAATTAAAATTTCCGCTTCATAAATTTATATTATCGAGTAAATAATTAAACATTTAGTTTTTGTTTAATTTTTAAAATAAACTATATAGTTTAAAATTTGTTTTCATTAGTTTAAGGTATTAAAGATTAATCATTGTTAGATAATATGATTTTTGTTATTTAAAAAAAAAATCTTTATAATGTTAAATGTTAACATCGACAATATTTAAATATTTAACATATGGATGTATAGTATTACAACATTAAATTATATTTATTTAATTTATATTATATATTATATATATATCCAATGGATCATCTATTGTTTAAATTCAATTATTGATAGCCCAATAAAAATTTCTGGTAGATCCAAAATTTAAATGATAAGATTAGAGAGTAAATGTAAATGACTTTATAGGAATAGGTCTATTAGGTCCATTTTTAAAAAAATCACACATGAATCAAGGTTGTGACTTCTGTTTTAATATATAAAATATCAAATTTCACATCAAAAACAATACAGGACCGGGTTTTCTATTTAATATGTACATAGTTATAAATCTATATAATCTACGCATAAATTTTCTAATTTCTCTAAGTAGTTATCATAAAATTAGAAAAAAAATTACTGGATCTTGAATAGATAATAAATTAAAAGAAAACATTTCAAATAATAAAAAAAAAACTTTTGGAAATGATACAATGTCAAAAGATATAATGATTCATCGTCGTTCCCATCTTAAACAAAATAAAAAATAAAACAATGTATGAGTTAAATAAAAGGCATCATGACAAAAGAAACATATATAGTGTATGCCACATTCAATTTTAAGGTTTCAGAAGTCATATCTTCTCCATCTTTTTGGCATTTTTCAAGAAGTACATTCTCAAGTTCATCATAATCTAGTCCAATTTCTCTATTTTCTTCCACAACCTAGAAATCAGTTTGATCATTGTCACGATTGTCAGTACTTACTTCTTCTTTTTTCTTACAAGTGAAAACTCAAATCATATAGCGATGAAAAAGTCAGAACCTGAAATTGGTGTACAAAGGCAAATTAAGAGAAGACTTCTGGGTTTCATATTTTAGAGAGAATCATGAAAGAAACGATGGCTACTAATATTAAGTTAGTAAAACCCTAATCAAAATTAAAAACTCATCAAATATGTGATTATTTTGTAAAACCGGGCTTTATTGTTGACCGGGTCACTTATTTTATGGTTTTAAACTGGGTTTTTCGGGTTTTATTAAATCCGGATTTTAGATCAAACCAAACTCAGCTTACTAAGCGAGTCACGGTCGGACTGGTTCGACCTGCCAGTTCGGTCCGGTTTTCAATACCTTGGTTGCTAGTCACCAAAACGAATCGATGAACCAATAAATATGTAATATATTGTTGATTATTGTCACACTCACGTCTGCTGAAATCCTAGAACAAAACCAAAACTTAAAAAAAAAAAGATTGAGATGATTTCCAAAATTGTTTATTTTAAAATAAAATAGAAACCTATATCAAATAAGTTAAGTTAACAAAACTAAAACATTATAAATAATTTAAAGTCATATATAAATTAAAATAAGATAAAAAATAATAAGTAATTTATAAAATGCAAAACTTTCAAAAATTATAAGTAAATAAATTTAACTCTTGATTTTCAAATCTTGGGCTCTATGCTAATTAAAATATTCGTAAATAACATATACTATATATAAATTGAAGGTATAAATAATTGAGAATGTTCACATAATATTTTTAAAACTTAAAAATATAATAAATCATCCTTTTATTTACTATATAAAAACAATTCCAATATCAAATAAATAATAAATAAATCATTAAAATGTAATTGACTCATATAATATATATATATACTAAATATTTGGAAATTTAACATAAATCTATACTATATAAAAATTGAGGCTATAAGCCGTTAAAGCGTCCACATGATTTAAAATCACTAATCGTATTATGATAATTCATCATTTTACTATATAAAAGTTGAGACACCAATCATAATATGACATGTCATTATATTAGTTTATTATTTATAAAAATGCCAATATTTCAAAAAACAATTATTTTAAAATAACATAGAAACTTATATCAAATAAATTAAGTTAACAAAAGTAAAATATTATAATAAACTTAAATTCATATATAAAATATTTTTTGAAATTTAACATAAAATAAAATACAAAATAATAATTAATTTAAAAAAATGCAAGACTTTCAAAAATTATAAGTAAATAAATTTAACTCATGATTTTCAAATATTAGGCTATATGCTAATGAAAATATTAGTAAATAACATATACTATATATAATTTTAAGGTATAAATAATTGAGAATGTTCACATAATATTTTTAAACTTTCAGAAATATACTAAATCATCATTTTATTTACTATATAAAAATTGAAACTATAAATCACTGAGAATATACACATAAGATTATAAACAACCAATCAAAATATGAAAAACATAATTTTAAGTTACTATCTTTTTAAATGATAAAATTTCCAAATTGATTATTTCAATCACTACAAGAAAACATATTTTTTACTAGGGCAGTATTCGTTGTAAATTCGTCGTAAACGGGGTGTTACGACGAATTAACGTCGAAAGACGTTTCGTTGTTAAACGTCCGTCGTAACAGAAGTTTCGTCGTAAACGACTCGTTACGTTTACGACGAAATATATTCCTCGTAAAGCGCAGGGAAAGGATTCATCGTAAACGCCACGTAAGACTTCGTCGTAAA
>NC_027749.1:16283435-16284520 GCF_000695525.1 Brassica oleracea var. oleracea | reverse complement strand
AAAATATATATATATATTTAAAAGTGAAAATTTAATTAAATTTAAAAATCTTACCGCAAAACATTTAAACCACGTGATCTTAACGTGATTTGGTGTCTTGCTCCAGTTCGGGTATGCCCCGTCGTAGTAACCCTTAATCGTCGCCGAAACGTTCCGGCTAACACGGTTGTTAGCCCCAAACCTGAAAAAAAACAATTTAACCGTTAGAAAATAAAAATAACTTAAATTTTAATGTAATAAAAATTAATAACTTACCAATAAGTTCTTCGGGGTCTATCGGGGTCTAGAACATCCAAACCCTCCCGTCCAGGCTGGGCAAGCAAGTCCTCCACCGTATATCTCGCGAAGGGAGCTTATGAAGGCACACGCAAATCCGGATGAACTGCACCTTCTGGGACAGGCTCAGGTGCAGCCGCTGGAGGAGGAGGTGGAGGCATCTGCGGTGGAAGAGGAGGACTCGAAAAAATCTCTGAGAAGCTCTGAGAGTCTGGAACTGCATCGGAAGATGATGGACCGGAAGAAGATGTACCGGAGCCATCGCCAAACAACTGGGCATAAGTAGGTGCTGCTGGTTTCCTTCTAGGAGCCATCTAAAAAAAATTTAAATAAATTTAATCAATTATGACGACATAATTAAAAAATTATTCTGTTACCTAACTAATCACCTAAACTATAGGATTCCGTCATCTAACTAATCACCTAAACTAATTATCTAAATAATCACCTAAACTAATTACCTAACTAATTAATAACCTAAACTAACTTAAAAAAAAAAGGAGGGAAGAGAAAGTACCTTAGGGAGAGGAGAGGAGTTTAGGAGGAATGGACGAGACAGCCTCGTCTCGGCGTCCCAATATATAAAAAATGTTTCGTCGTAAACACGACGTAACATTACGACGAAGTTACCAGGCCCGTATTTTTTCATTTACGACGAAGTTACCAGGCCCGCGTTTTTGATTTACGACGAAATTACGTCGAAACATCGGTTTACGACGAATTTACAAGGCCCACGTTTACGACGAAGTTACCAGGCCCGCGTTTTTCCATTTACGACGAAATTACGTGGAAACATCGGTTTACGACGA
>NC_027749.1:16277642-16283316 GCF_000695525.1 Brassica oleracea var. oleracea | reverse complement strand
GAATGTTTCCATTGCTCTTGATATGTAACTCACTTCTTGAGCAAATATCAGGTAAGTCTATCCTTGACTTTTTGTTATCTTTTGTCTTCCCAGGGACGTTAAGTAATGTATTCATGATGTTCTCAAAAAAGTTCTTCTCAATATGCATGACATCCAGATTGTGGCGTAAGAGAAGATCCTTCCAATAGGGTAGCTCCCAAAATATACTCTTCTTATGCAAATTGTGAGACACACCATATCCATCAGGCATATTTCCAGGAACATGCCAATTTCCTCCAACTTTAACTGTTTCCTGAGCTCCGTAATAATCAATGTCTTCTTCGATCTGCTGGCCGGTGAGATATGGAGGAGGACCGTCTCTGACAATTTTTTTGTGCCGAAACAATGTCTTATTTCTTCTGTACGGATGGGCAAGTGGAAGAAAGCGACGATGACGGTCAAACCAACAACTCTTCCTACCATTTTTCAGTTGAAAAGCATCCGTCGATCGAAGACAATATGGACAAGATAATCTTCCATGTGTTGTCCAGCCAGACAACATCCCACAAGCAGGGAAATCACTTATCGTCCACAGCAGAACTGCTCGTATCGTAAAATTGTTTTTCAAGGAACAATCGTACGTCCTCACCCCTTCTGACCACAATTGCTTTAGCTCTTCTATCAACGGTTGAAGAAAAACATCAAGAGATTGTTTTGGATGCTTCGGCCCAGGGATTAATATGGTCAAAAATAGAAATTCTTGTTCCATGCACATATCCGGCGGTAAATTGTACGGCGTAAGAATGACTGGCCACAAAGAATATTGTCTACCAGACATTCCAAATGGACTAAATCCATCGGTGCATAACCCAAGATAGACATTCCGAATATTTGTAGCAAAATCTGCGTGTACCTTGTTGAAATGTTTCCACGCTCTTGCGTCTGATGGATGTGCAACCTCACCATCTCTCTGGACATGTTCCGCATGCCACCTCATCGATGCAGCAGTCCTCTCAGATTGATATAATCTTTTCAATCTGTCTGTAATTGGTAGGTACCACATCCTTTGGTACGGTACCCTATTCCTCCCACGGCCTTGCGGTTTGAATCGTGGTTTTTTGCAGAATCGACACTCTTCTAACTTGTCATCTTCTTTCCAGTAGATCATGCAGTTGTCGATGCAAACATCAATCATCTCCGAAGGCAACCCAAGACTATAAACCAATTTCTGAATCTCATAATAAGATTCAGCAGACACGTTGTCTTCTGGCAAATACTCTTTAAACAACTCCGCCCATGCATCCATGCAATTCTCAGGTAAATTATGATCCGTTTTAATATTCATCATCCTAGCTGCTAGAGACAATTTAGAGAGACCTTCTCTACAACCAGTGTAGATTGGTTGATTTGCAGCATCTAGCATTTCATAAAACCTTTTTGCATCCAAATTAGGTTCTTCTACATTTCCAGTTCCATCAGCTATTGTTGTAGTTGTTTCTAAAAATGCATCACTAATCATATCTTGAACGCTATCATGATCTACCATCTGCTCATGATCTTGATGATAATTATATTCATTATGCAAATGATTCGGTTCTTCACTATGATGACCATCCTCAAAATTATTATTACTACTACTAGCTTCATTTCCCCCATAACCCTCTCCATGTTGATACCAAATGTAGTACTGTGGTGTAAATCCTCTGTTTACTAAATGCTTCCATACAGTTTCACTACGTGCAAATTTTGAATTCTTGCATTTCTGACAGGGGCAGAACATCTTACCGCTTTCCTGTGTGATCGGTGTACAGCCCGCCTGGTGCATGAATGTCTCTAGCCCGCTCAGAAATGAGTTCGTCACCCTCCCGTCGGAATCTTTGTGCAAATACATCTAACTCCGTAACTCGTAAATACTACAGCCATCGGCCATTTTTTTCTTAGATTTTTTTTTGAAATCTTTTTTTTTCTGATTTTTTTTTCGGATTTTTTTTTCTCCCGTTTGTGTGTTGTGAGGAAGAGAGTTGTGGGAAATGACATATACATAGAGAAATTTTCGAGTTGGGTAGTTGAAATATAACAACGATTTTACAAGGAATATTTTACATGGATTTTACATGGTTTTAACATATTATTTACAACGACTTTACGACGAAATTAGGTAAGTTAAAGCACATTGAATACACGTTTTCACCTAAATATAACGGTAACATGCTTCGTTGTAATGTCGATGTAATGATTACGACGTATTTCTCATTCCACGTACATTCGTCGTAAACTTACATGGAGTTTACGACGAAATAAGTTCGTCGTAAATTTACATGGCGTTTACGACGAAAGTTATATTCCTCGTAATTTCGTTGTAAAGACCATGTAAATTTACGACGAAATATTTTCGTCGTAAATGTTCGTTGTTACGGGCACGTTTTCTTGTACCAAATGGTTCCAATATCAAATAACTAATAAATAAATCACTAAAATGGAATTGACTCATATATATACACTAAATATTTGGAAATTTAACATAAATCTATACTATATAAAATTTGAGGCTATAAGCCGCTAAGAGGGCCTACATGATTTAAAACCATCAATCGTATTATGTTAAGTTGAGGCTATAAGCCGTTAAGAGGGCCTACAATATTTCTAAAATAATTTATTTCAAAATAAAATGGAAACCAATATCAAATAAGTTAAGTTAAAACATTATAAAATAAACATACATATATTGCGTCATCGATAAATCTTACTTATATTACCATAATTAAATATTTATATTTTATTATTCAAGATTGAGAATTGTACATGTATTTAAGTTAGAAATTTATGTAAAATATTATTTTATTTTTGTAAAATATAATTTGAGATTTATTATCACTAAACTACATTTTGCAAGATCCCTTTATGACTTGCCATTCGCATGCACATTGCGCACGTCCTTTCATGCGACCACCATTTGAAATATTGCAAAAAGATCTCATGAATCTTTGTTGATATCTCTTCGAACATGCAGATTCACACTCTTTTACTTCGCAACGGTCAGCGTGTACAATATTGAAAGTTTGAAACATTTATTTATAAGACTACATTCCACTCCTATTACAAAAACATAAATATTAGTTGGTGAAAAAATATAAAATATTAATTTTTGTACTTTTGTGAAAAAAAACAATTAATTTCAGTTTAATCTGATTTATTTGAAAATAGAACATAAGATTATAAATAAAAATATAGGATATAATAAATATTTGAAAATTTCATATAAATTTTCTTTAAAGTGTATGACATCAATATTGTATAACAATTTGTAATTCGAAGAAAAATATCTATGTTAATGAGATAGAATGATTATTATCAAATGTCAATAGAAATATGTTTAGTCAACTCGTATCCCAATGACGTTTATATATAAAATTATAAAGTACAAATTAAAAAATATATATTAAGTAAATTTTCAAAATATTTTAGGTTGGTTTCCTAGATATAGTACAACAAATTTGAACTCATTTCTGTATTATATCAATATTTATTTTAACATAAAATAATTTTAAATAAATATTAAAATATTGAATTAAAATATATTTAATACAAATATAATATAGTTAAGTTCATATTTTATTGATTTAAAATGGTATAAAATTGTTTCTTCCTAAACACTTATATTTAAGAAATTATTAAATGTAAATACATACCTAAGAGAAGGATTGAGAAGATGGCAAGAATAGTAAATGAAGGTAGAAAGGATTTCCCCATAGTAGAATATATAAATGGTATTTCTTAAAGTTTTTGAAAAGAAAGAAGAAGACGTATTAATATATATAATAAATTAGGTGTTTCTCAAAAATTTCTAATCTGAGGTATGCAATACCTCATAGCCTTAATTATAGGACTTAGTTTGACTCAAGTTCATTTTTTCTCCAGTTACAAAAAAAGTTCATTTTTTCTTTATATTAAAGATAAAAATGTTAACCTCTAATTTGTTTATTTGATTTTGCTGAATAATTGTTTTTGGGGCTTCTACTTGTAAATCCTCTCTTATAGGAGAAAGCATTAAAATTTCACTAAAATAGTAAAATAACAAAAGAAATATCCATTTGTATTAAATAGCAAAAAAAATATTTTGAAGGATAGTAAGACCACCCATCAATTAATTTTAACAAATAACCTCCTAATTACCTTCCGTTTAAAGTGGCGTCAAAGATTTTTGAAACAGTTAAATAAAAATGTTGTGTTCTGAATAAAAGAAAATTTTACATGTTTTTAATAATAAATGTTATTGCTTGTATTTGTGGGTGATCGATGCATAAAAATATGGGTATAGACAGGCTCGGTTTTGAGTCTTTTGACCACATTCTCATGAAACAAATGTATATGACCTAATTGTTTTAAAGGTTTGTGGGGTTCACTTATTTTGTTATTGTTGTTAATATAATGTTCGAAAAAATGGGAAGCGACGAAAGTTGTGGAGTTTCTTGTTTATAAAACAGAAACAACTAAATCTTAAATATTGTTTTCCTGTATTTTTGCACAAAAAAGTAAGTAAAATATAACAATAGGCAATACTAACTTTTTAATGTCAAGTTTTCTAGTTTCTTTTAAGAAATCCAATCGTCAACCATCAAGGATACGTTTTAGAAAATTGTTTTTTTTTTAACTATTTAGGGCCTCAATTTTTTTTCACTGGTCTTAGAGTAGTTTGAAAGTATCAGCGTAAAGCTTTGACACCATATTGGAACCATATCTAATTTGGTTTAGTTTGATTTATATACTATTGATTTTCGTTGTATTCTGTTTTATACCAAAAACTATAAATATTTTATTTTTAAAACATATTTTAGATTAAAAATTATTAAAATATAAATATATATTCTTTGCTGTAAATTTTAAATGTATAATCGTTTATATTTAACTTAACTATTAAAATAAAAGTAAGAAAATAGTAATATCATAATATTATTATGTAAATATATATTAGCAAAAATAATTACCAACAAATAAAAAATTATGTTCTATTTAATTTGATGAAAATGGAAAAATAGTCTTTTAAATTTAAAAGAAAATAACAATGTTCGTAACTAATATGTACCAAAAGTCGGTCACAGAATAGTCACAATCATTACAATTCCTATTTTGTCACAATTTTGTCTCAAATTGGGACTGAACTTTGCCACGGCTTATTTAGTCACAATATTGTGACAACATTGATACATTTTTGTGACACAAAATTTTAGTTACATAACGAGAATTCGGCCAATAAAAACCTTAACTTTGCACGAATTGCCAAAAGAAATATAAACTTTTGGGCTGACAAAAAAACACCAAACTTTCATTGACTTTAGAATTAATTAACAATGTTTTCGCTGACTTGCCAATTTAGCACGCCGTCAATAAATTTAACAGAAATATTTGACGTCGTTTATTGTTGGCGTTAACTGAAACGACGTCGTTTTCAAATGATGTAAAACGACGTTGTTTTACATGATTTGAAATTAAAAATATGTAGACCCCTGGATTCAAACACAGGTTGTTTGGTCAAATGGCAAGGTCTTTTACCACTAGGCTAGTGGAACTGTCAATGTACTTACTAACATGTTTACTTTTATTTGGTATTGATTGAATATAAAAATATTCTCTAAAAACTTAAAAAGATCTTTAAAATTCCAAAAAATTGAAAAATAAGAATTTTTTTATAAAATCA
>NC_027749.1:16271420-16277471 GCF_000695525.1 Brassica oleracea var. oleracea | reverse complement strand
ATTTTATGAAAAGAAAAATAAAATTTTATTTTCTATTTTAATTTCAAAATTAATTTTATAAAAAAATTCTTTATTTTTTCAATTTTTTTGGAATTTTAAAGATCTTTTTAAGTTTTTAGAAAATTTTGGAAGAGTTTTTATTTTTAAAAAAAATAAAAATAAAATTTTATTTTTTAAAAAGAAAAATAATTTTTTTATAAAAATCTTCTTTATTTTTTATTTTTTTGGAATTTTAAAGATCTTATTAAGTTTTTAGAGAATTTTTTATATTTAATATGTACCAAATAAAAGTAAACATGCTAGTAAGTACATTGAAAGTGTGAGTAGCCTAGTGGTAAAATACATTGTCATTTGACCAACCAACTTGGGTTCGAATCCAGGGGTCTACATATTTTTCATTTCAAATCATATAAAACGACGTCGTTTCATCGTTTCACTTAACGCCAACAATAAACGATGTCAAATATTTCTGTTAAATTTGTTGACGGCGTGCTAAATTGGCAAGTCAGCGAAAACATTGTTAATTAATTCTAAAGTCAATGAAAGTTTAGTGTTTTTTTTGTCAGCTCAAAAGTTCATGTTTCTTTTGGCAATTCGTACAAAGTTGGGGTTTTTTTTGGCCGAATTCTCGTTACATAACTGTATATAAAGCGTCACAAATATGTGACGTATATTTTTCGTCTCAAGTGTTCATCCCAAACTTAGGGACATTTAATAACGTTGTTTCATTATTATCCTTTTTTGAATTTAAGAATATTCTCCAATGGTATATACTGTAATATTAGTGCAAAATTAAGGAGATGTCAAAAAAAGCTGCTGTTTTTTTTTTAATTGTATCGATGATGTGGATGTGGTCACTTTAAATGAGGATGAGGACGGTAAATGGGTGAATTGATTAAATTGTTTTGGGGAAAATATTGAGAAGCTTACATTAGAGGACACATTATGAGTTTTGTTTTCACTAGAAAACACGTTGTAAAGATGAGACACTTTGTTGTGACTGCTGTATAAATCTGGAGGAAAATAACATTCCACTTGTGTAAGTAAGAGAATGTTGCTTTTAAGCATGTAACCGTAAGAAACCAAATTTTTTTTTGGTTGCAATAAAAGAAAAAGTTTTGAAAACAAAGATAGGTTTCGGAGATTGTTTTCGGGACGTTGGATTAACTTTTAGTAAGAAGATCTAATGGTTGAGAAACTTTCATCCTTAATAGCTGAGAAACTCTCATCCTCCGATATACAAAGTTTGATTTTTACTTTTAAATACTTCTTATTGTAGTTTTGATTTTTAATTTTCATATGCAAACTAACCGAGAACTATCATCATAATATAATCTCATGTGCTAATTTCTTATTGTCACGGCAAAATATCACTCATGATATCCACAGATATGTTGTCCACGTATCTCATGTCCACCACTATCCTAGCCACCCAATCTTTTGTCCAAGAAACTCATGCCCATCCATCTTCTACACATCGAAACTCATGTTGTTGTTTGCTATCCACAGAGCGGTTGTCTATGTATCTCACGTCCACGACTATCATATCCACCGTCCTCCTATCCACGAAGCTCTTGTCCATCCATCTTCATACACATCGAAACTCATCTTCTACCAGTCTCCAATCCATGCAACTCCCCTTAACTCATGTTGTTGTTTGCTATCCACAGAGCTGTTGTCCACGTATCTCATGTCTACGACTATCATATCCATTGATCTCCTGTCCACAAAACTCTTGTCCATCCATCTTCATACACATCGAAAATCATCTTCTACCAGTCTCCAATCCATGCAACTCCCCTTCACCAATCTCTCATCCACCAAATGCCCATCCACAAGACCACAAGACGTCTCCAAATACATCAAAACTCATCTTCTACCAGTCTCCTATCTGTTGCGAAAAGCTTCCCGCTCTCGGGAAGGCGGAGGTCTTTTCCGTTCTCTGCAAAATCATTAAAAAAAAAGACTGCGATTTTTGTTTTAGGCAGATAAGAAAAATTGGACTTATGTAATTGTTTGTGAAATCAAAAACTAACCTTCCCTGCTGGAGATTGAAACCGAAGCAAAGCGGCGGAATCGAACACATGTTGCAACCAATGAATCGGATTCTTGATTAGAGAAGGTTAGGCGATCCAAATTTGGATCGAGAAAGTGGAAACAGAGAGAAAGAGATTGGGGTTTTGTTCGTGAGAAGTTACTTTATTTTAGGAAAAAAGAAATTAAATTAATTGTTTTTAAAATAATCTGTTTGTTCTAGTTAGAAAATTCAATGAAACCCACTTTCATTGAGAGCTAGATTGGATAATTCAACAAGAGAAAGTGCTCTATAAGTCTAATGTGTCTTTATGGGTAATTGGAAACTTGGAATGTATCTTCTAGTGTAATTTTTTCAGGTAGTTGGGAACATTGAAATGCGGAATTCATTGCGGTATTTGACAAAACCACACTTGGTTCACCAATCACAAAACATTTGCAAAATTTGTGTTTTTGTAAAAAAGAAAAAGTAAAACTGCGGATTTGTAAATGGTAAAAATGGTCTAACTAGTTACGGACCGCACTTGATATTCGTACCACAAGAAATAACTAGCGGTTCGACTAAAACCGCACTTACTAATTACTATGGTAATGAATGGTGAAGGCCTTTTTTCTTACTGCGGTACATTTTTTGTGGGACCTACTCACTTGTTACCAATCAACAAAATTGTATAACTGCGGGACGGTTTTCGACATTTCATTAAACATAAATAAAAAAATAAAGGATCTGGCAGTGCGGTCCAACTTATGTGAAGAAAAAATGTACTTTTCTTGCTACAGTAATAACACACCTTATTTGGTGTGTTTAGGTTTCGTAAGTCTCTTTTGTTCATCCGAAATATTATAATTAAAATAAATAATTACTTTAATAATTATTATATTTTTACTCTATTTATAATTTACCAATCAAATGAATGACATATTCTATAAAATGAATTTTAGTAGTTAAATCATACAAATGTATATAGAGATTTGAATTTTTATTTCAAATAAACCTTAATATTTTAAACTATAATAAACAAAGAAAATATTATAACATTCAACAAAAAATAATTTTTATATTAATATATTTATTTTATATTATTATTTTTTTTAAATCACATTATTATTATTTTATCAAAACCGCATTACTTTTTTTTATCAAAACCGCACTGTTTTTTATCAAATCCGCAAACTGCACGAACCGCAGTTAGACCATACGGTACCGCACTTCAATTCCGCACCGCATATTTTATCAAAACCGCGGTTACCATTCGGACTCCATATTTTGCTAATAAATATATATGTACATTGTATAGTATGTTTTAACTCAAATATACTATAAACAAATGCATTTGAACATACTAAGACCATCAAGTAATTTTAGGCATGTCAATTACAATTTTTATACTAACCATAGCTATCCAAAAGTTTCAATTTCTCTTTTGTTAATCAATAATTATATGAACTATTTATTTAAAATATTATAATTGACATAATTAATTAAAATGTAAAATGTTTATGGCGAACCATATTTATAATTACTTTTTGATATTTTATTAAATATTAGAATAAATAGGTATGTGCACAATTATCTGAAACTGTAGAACCGAACCAAACCTCTTTTCTCGGTTTGGTTCAGGTTTGGATCCTACAAATTACCCGAACAAATCTTATATCTCTAAAACTCAAGAATAAGAACCAAATTTTATATTTTACATTATTTTAATATTTATATAGTAAAACACAATATTTTTCAGCAACCAAGCATTATTATGTATTGCTTATGTTATCAAAACCGCACTTATCAAACACTTTTCACGTTAAAACAAATTTCATTTTAATACATTTTTATTTTGAAATATATCTATTATGTTAGTATATTATTTGTATTATTTTAATATATTATATATTCTATATCATTATTATTTTATTTATTAAATAATCATTCAATACCGCAAATATGTATTGTCACCAATCAATCAATATTCCCCCATTGCTTTTTACTTAAAACCGCAGTTGTCCTGTACTGCACTCTAATTCCGCACGAATCGCAGTTGCACCGTTCCGCACTTCAATTCTGCACCGTTTTTATTACCAAATCCACTGTCACCGCCTCAGTTTGATAAAAAGAGAGAGAGAGGTGTGTGTGGCGAGAGACTCAAGATAGAGTTAATAGGTTTACGAGATTAGAGGTTGACAACAAAAAAAGGTTTACGAGATTAGACAAAAAGAAGCTGAGGACTTTTTGAAACAAATATTTACTTTAATGTCAGCGATTCGATCAACTTAGTCAGTAACAAATCCAAAGGCCACTATTAAGCTCTTCACTCCATAGACCAGCTTTATGCAATCATTATTATTATCATCACTCCAAAGACCAGCTATATGCATAAATAGGTAAACAGTAGTTACTAGACGGTGGTGAACTACTTATAAAGAGTTTGCATAAAATTTAGAGTAAAGATAATATCCAGAGGCACTGTTGTCATATAGTAAGGTAGTTCCTAATATAAGTAGTCTTCTCTCGAGACTCTTACTTCTCGCATCTTTTTCCCTCTCTTTATTGCTAAATACTCATTCCGTTTCAAAAAGATAAATTTTTATGAAAAAAAAATTGTTTCACAAAGATATATATTTTGTGTTTTCTATGATAAAATTGTAAACTTCAAGAAAATTAATTGATTTTATTGAATTACTATTGGTTAAAAGATATTAAAAATTGAAAATTACATAAAACGATACATTTATTATACTGATTTAATGTGTTTTCTTAATATGTGTGAAAATGTTAGAAAGTCTATCTTTCTGAAACAGAAGGAGTACTTGACTCGGATGCTCTAAAGATTTCTTGTATTGCAGGTTGGGATCGAGTGAAAAGAATGAGCATCTTGCTTTACAGGAATTATTTGCAAAAAAGGTTAGTTATATCAAGAATATGACTGTAATTACTAATTTAGTTCAAATTTTTTGGGAAAAAAACGATTGTAATTACATACTAGGTTGGGATGGAGTGAAATATTGAAAATATAAAAATATTAATTATGTATAATAATATACAACTTCCACTTATAGACAATTATATTGCAACACATGTATAATCATTTGATTGTCTTTACCAAGTTAACAAAATGAAAATAAAATTTTTAGCAAGAAAATTAAATTTAGTAAATACATGATCTTGAACGCCACTGTGGTTGTAATGATTATGCATGTATGAGAATAATAAGGAATAATGATGACACATGATACAGAAAATCAAGCCGACTGAGATGATACAGAAATTAAGGGTATGAATTGTAAAAGCAGTTGAAAGGTTGCATATCATTATATCAAACAGGATAAGTGCAGATCAAGCAAGACAAGTGCAGAATAAGTGGATCATGCAGGAGAACTGAAGATCAAGCATATAAAGTAATTTATTATAAATTATGAATGGAAAAAGCAGTTCAAAACTATAAATCATATATTAAAACAATAAAAAATACACCAAAATATCAAAACAAATATCTCAAATGTTATAGAATCGACCGAAATGTCTGTAGAAATTTTCATAAGATACTTGTACTTCTTATATTTTTATTCTGGTTGATCGAGTTTTTCTTTAAAGAACCGGAAGGTTACGCTAATATTAAACTTTTGGTTGGATTTATCACCGCAAAACTTTTTACTAGTGGGTGTAGAATCTTTAAAACGGTAATTGGTTATAAAACTTAGTTGACCATACCACTCAATAAATACTCGTTCTCGGTTAAGAGTCCATTTAAAATTGACTTCTCTCGATAGATTTACAAAATTTCAATCATTCACTACAAGAAAACACATGCTTAACTACGAAAATTAGCGAGGAAAAACAATCCTCGTAAATTTGCGTCGAGTTTACGACGAATTTACGTGAAAAACTAAAGTCATCGTTATTTCCTCGTAACGTAACGACAAAACTGTTTCGTCGTAAAGTGGATATAATTTTACGAGTATTTTACGAGGAAAAACTATTTCCTCGTAAATACGACGTAAACTTTGCGTGGTATTTACGAG
>NC_027749.1:16254602-16271312 GCF_000695525.1 Brassica oleracea var. oleracea | reverse complement strand
AGGATTGTGATTTGAGATAAGGTGTGATTTGGGAGTTTGTGTGTGGTTTGCGAATGAGAGTTGTGGGTATATTTATAGGAAAGCAAGCCTCGTTAATTCCACGTAGGTAAAATCGTCGTTAATACCTCGTAAACAAAAACACGGGCCTTTGTGATTCCTCGCAATTTCCTCGTAAAAAAAAAGACGGGCCTTTGTAACTGCTCGCTATTTCGTCGTAAACTTACGAGGAATTTGCGACGATATGTAATCTTATATATACACCCGAGCGCTCACTCTTTCTTTCCTTTCTACTTCCTCTCTACTTCCTCCCCATTTCGTAGCAATGGTAAGCCTGATTCCTCTCTGATTTGGTTAGATATTAGGTGGTTAGTATAGGGAATTTAGATAGGTTTGCGGATTTTATGTTATTTAGTGTTGATTAGGTGGATAATGTTGGGAAATATATTGTTGATGTTAATTTTAAAAATTTCATTTTTTTCCCAGGTTCGAAAAGGAAGACTTACTGCCCATTACAGAGAGATCTTCGGTGAGCCGGGTAGTCGTTTAGACCCGTCCTCTTCTTCCGCTCCCAGTTCTTCGGGCCAGGAGACTGTCCCGAGACTCAGTACACTCAGAGAGTCTCTGGGTCTACTTCTTCTAGTGCACCATCGGCTCCTCATGTGCCTCCTCCGATGCCTCCTCCTGTGCCTCCTCCGATGGCACCTCCGATGGTTGCCGATATTCATCCTGATCTGATGGTGCCTCCTAGTGCTCCTTACTCGCAGTACACTGTAGAGGACATTCTCAGTCTGCCAGGCAGAGAAGGTTTACCAGTCATCGACCCCGACCGACCGGACGGATCTTTGTGGTATGTTGCATTAATTTTTTTTTAATTCGTTTAAATTTCTTTTATAACATTAAAAATAATTTATATTTTAAATTTGTATTTTCCAGGTGGGGGGTTGACGGATGTCTTGCATCGGACGTAACCGACACGATCAAGGGTTACTTCTCCATGGCACATCCAAACTGGAGTAAGACGCCTCACTACGTCAGAAAGACGTGGTTCAAAATTTACGCTGTAAGTTTCTATTAATTAATTATATATATTTTAATTTTTTCATGATTTATATATATACTTTCTAAAAAACTAATTGTTAATTTATTTTTTCCAACAGCAAAAATATAATTGGGCTTTGGGGATCACTGAGAGGGTGAGGAAGAAGTTTAACGCGAAGGCGAAAGTTCGCTTGTTGGACACGGTCTCCAACTGGAAGGGTGACTGGATCGTGAAGGGGTATGAGCGTGGCAAACCCGCTGAGCTCACCACGGATGTGTGGGATGGCCTCATCCGTTATTGGCGCCTTCCTGATTCGATTAGAATCGCCCAGGCTTGCTCTAACCCCCGTAACACGGTTGATGAGCACGGGAACGGGCCGATGCTTCACACTACGGGCCAAAAACCCCACGCCGGTGTCCGTTTGGAAATGGTAATTAAATATTTTATTAAATAATTTTTTTAATAATTATATTAATTTATTCTAACTTTCTTAACTGTTTTTTTTAGGCCAAAGAGACGGGACATCTCCCGTCTCTTATGGAACTTTACGAGAGGACCCACAAGAACAAGGCGGGCGTATTTGTAGATGGCAAGTCCGAGCAAATCTACAACGACGTAGTTGCTCGGGTTGAAGACCGCCAGACTCAGCTGACCCAGCAGTCTACCGACGGATTACCCGTCACCTTATCCACACTTGAAGTGGATAAGATTTACGAGGAGGTAAATTTTCAAAAAAATTAATTTTTAATTATTCATTTAATTTAACTTTAAATTTTTACTTACAATATTTTTTTTTTGTTTTTAAGGTTGTCCCTAAAAAAAAGGGACGGACGTTGGGTATTGGTTCCGTCAACGATGTTCCGAGAGCGACATCGTCTTATGGTCAGCGACGGGATGATGAAGTCACTGAGCTGCGTAGAGAGTCCGCTCAGCTGCGTAACGAGTTGACCTCGATAAAATCTCGTATGGGTGGAGTCGAGGGCTTCTTGGACGTTATTGCGGCCACAAATCCGGAATGGGAGTCCATGTTGAGGAACATGCGACAACAACATCCCATTCAAGGCGAGTCATCCGACGTACATAACGAGGCGGATGTTACGAGGAGGAGTGATGAATTCTACCGGGCGATGAACGACCCTTAGTTTTTTTTTTTGGTTGTTGTATTATATAAATTCAAAACTTATTTATATATAAAATATTTTCATTTTGATTTATTTTTATTTTAAATTTTAATTTATTATTAAATTAAATAATTTTAATTATTTTTTAATTATATTTTTAAATTCTGTAAAAATAATAAAAACGAAGTAAATTCGTAGCTAATGTACGACCTCTTTACGTGGAAACCTTACGAGGAAATGACGAGAAACAATTAACGACTATTTTACGAGGAAACATTTGCGAGGAAATAACGAGGAAAAGTTTACGAGTATTTTACGAGGAAATCGTTTCGTGGTTGTTACGTGTATTTTGCGAGGAAACTCTTTCAAGGTATTTACGTGTAGGTTACGAGGAACTCATTTCGAGGTATTTACGAGGAATTGTAGCGACGTCTTTGCGTGGAATATTGACGTGGTCTTTACGACGAATCGCCCTACTTCGTCTTTACGACGAAATATATTCCTCGCTAAGTTACGACGAATTAGCGAGGAAATATGTGTTACGACGGACGAGTAACGAGCAAACGCGCTTCCTCGCTATTTCGTCGTAAAGCCTCTTTTACGACGAAATAACGAGGAAAACCGCCCTCGTTAAGGTGATGTTTTCTTGTAGTGATTTACCTATATATTAACTATTTTAAAACATAAAAAAAATTATTAATTACTTATCCATGTTGACATTTATGTAGGAAGATTTGTATCTTCTTCTTTAGAAAATGTTGTGTTTTGTCAGCGTTTGGACATCATGTTTATAATTTTAAAATGACAGAAATAGTATTAATGTGAGATATATAGTTTGAGTTAATCATCGTACATTATTTATAAAATCAGATAAATATATTTTAAGTTAAGTGTGTAACAAAATTATTTATTGGCCAAAATAAGATCAACACCACCAAATGTTAGCGGATGAGATCTGCATGCAGATCAATAAACAAATCAATAAATGTGGTCATATATATATATAATTTTACTCCTACTTCTGTTTTACACTAATAAAATGTGGTGTTGATAAAATTATATATATATATATATATGACCACATTTATTGATCTGGATGCAGATCTCACCCGCTAATATTTGGTGGTGTTGATCTATTTTTTTTTCTTTTTTTGGCCAATAAATAATTTTGCTACATACACTTAACTTAAAATATATTTATCTGACTTTATAAATAATGTACGATGATTATGATTAGCTCAAACTATATAGCTCACATTAATACTATTTTTTGTCATTTTAAAATTATAAACATGATGTTCAATCGCCGACAAACGCACAACATTTTCTAAAGAAGAAGATATAAAGCTTCCTACATAAATATCGGCACAAATAAGTAATTAATAATTTTTATGTTTTAAATAGTCAATATATAGCTAAATGATTGAAATATTGTAAATCTATTGAGAGAAGACAATTTTAAATGGACTCTTAACCGAGAACGAGTATTTATTGAGTTGTACGATCAACTAATATTTATGATCAATTACCGTTTTAAAGATTCTACACCCACTAGTAGAATATTTTGCGGTGATAAGTTCAACCAAGAGTTTAATATTAGTGTAACCTTCCGATTCTCCAAAGAAAAACTCGATCAACTAGAGTGAAAATAGAAGAAGTACAAGTATCTTATGAAAAATTCTAGAGGCATTTTGGTCGATTTTATAACAATTAAGATATTTGTTTTGATATTTTAGTGTAGTTTTTATTGTTTCAATATATAATATACAGTTTTGAACTGCTTTTATCATTCATAATTTATAATAAATTACTTTATCTGCATTTTTCTGGCATGATCTACACTTTATCTACTTGAGCTACACTTATTCCGCTTGATCTTTACTTGTCCCGCTTGATCTGCATTATATGCTTGATCTTCAACGCTTAAAGTGCTTTTACCATTCATATCTGTTGGTTGGTTCAATATATGTAGTCCCCATGATATATATATATACTTCAACTAACATATGTTTCAATAATATATGATGATAAGTGATGTTATGACGAAAATAGTTACCCAGATATTACTCGGTGTTCGTAATTAATTAATTTAAATTAATTTTAAATGCAATCGTAGAATCTATAAATAAAAAAATACAAAAAAAGTTAATTTATTATAAATGTAATGGCTAGATGTGTAAATAAAAATAATAATGTTATCTATATTTTGAAACAATTCTCATTTATATCGTTATTTTGTTTCCGAACCGTACCAAAAAGTATTTCAGTTTTAATAATATATATAAAATTAACGTCTTGCTAACCATATGACATTAAAGATAAGAAATCGTCTAAAATGGCTGGACCATTCTGTCATATTCAGATAATTGGTAATAAGTGATCCGAAGAACAGCGAGTTAATGAAGTTTCAACAAGTGGCACATGACATAAAGCCTCAATCCTGTCACTACTACCAGTCTCTTAAGGTTGATACATCCTGGCTTTAACCAGACGAGTTGGAAGGAAAAGACCAAGACGGGGACATGAAAGATCCAGCAATAGAATGTCTACTGACACCAAGCAGGATATAAACTTAGCGGAACTAGAAAAGATCGAATGAATAATACTAACCATCATCAAACAGCAACACTGAACAAAAGATCCAACAAAAAACATATCTATCGTCTTGCAAAGATGGAGAAAAATGAAACAAAATCTCTTTCAACAACACAAAAAGGAGACTAAAAAAAAACAAAGAAAGCTTAAGCTGCTGATTTCTTAGACTTAGCTGCCAACTGCGTCTCCGGCTACAAATATCGAAAACAACATAACATGAAAATCACTCTTATTAACATGCTTAAATCCGGGATTTAACAATGGGAACAGAGTTAATACCTCTTTCTTGACAGACTCTTCTTTCTCAGACAAAATCAACTCAATGTGGCATGGGTTTGACATGTAAGCTACAAACAAGAAAAGAAACAATGCGAGTCAAACAAGAGAAAAAAAACATAAACCAATGAGAGAAGTGAATTACAAAACTTACGATTGATTCTTCCGTGGGCACGGTAAGTCCTTCTCCTTTGCTTTGCGGCCTGGTTCACTTGGATGTGTGATATGAAGAGGGCATCAACATCCAAACCTTTCACCTCAGCATTGCTCTCAGCGTTCTTAAGCAAATCAAGAACGAACTGAGCAGACTTCGCAGGCCAACGTCCCTGACCATTAGAGTGCCTGTTCTTGGCTTGGGCAGTCCTTCCAACACCTCTGCAGAAACGGGTGAAGGGAATGGCTTGCTTGTGAGCTATCACATCTTCAAGGTACCTCTTCGCCTTGAGCAATGGTAGCTTCCTGATGGCGTGCGCTGTTTCACGGGTGTTCTGTATCAAACAACAAGACAAAAAAAACACTATAAGAACTCATCGACAGAACAAGAAAACCAAACAAAGAACGAGAAATGTGGGATCATTTACTGAACCGTAAGTCACTAAAATAAGACATAAACTAAGAAATCAGTGTACCATCATGTACTGAACCTTTTAGTTGTAATAAAATCAAAACTCAGATTCACCCAATCACGATGACCAATTCAATTTCCCTGAAGTATACGTGAGATCTGTCAAATGCAACAGAGCTCTGCTTTTTCTAAATCAGGTTTTCCTTAGATAAGACTAAACTACCATTCCCTTACATCAAACTCTTAAAAAAAAAAAGACAAGAGAGAATGTTATTACCTTGAAGTGAACCCTAAGGTCGGATCCTCTAGCCTTACAAGCTGCAATGATCAAACGCAGATTTTTAGCAAAAGAATTAATCAAAATCGAATAGAAAAAAGGGTAAAATGGTACTGAGATCAAGGAGGTTTACACTTGGTCTGATTGTCGGGTTCTTGAGAGTACTTCACCTAGCGAAACGCAGAATAACAAAAATCAGAAGGCTGAGTCTAGGTTAAATCTGTGCAATATGAGGTAAAAGAGATGATGCGTGAGAGAAGCTTACCATTGCTGCTAAACGGGAGAATTGGCTGCAGAAACGATGAGAGAAGTGTAACGAAGACTTTATATTAGGCGAAACGACATAAACCCTAATTGGTCTAGGAATGTGGGCCTGTTAATTTCATGGGCTAACCCGTTAATACTTTATGGATTGGCCTATTCTGCTTCTTCCGCTTTGTGACTATCTTCTCTCACTAATGTTAGTACCAAATACGAGGTTTCAGTGGTTACCTATTGGTATGAAAGCCGCTAGAATTTCACGGTATAATATTTTGAGAGGTTTCAGTGGTTCTGATTTCATATTATAAGTTCAAAGATACATAAAATGATCTATAAACGACATGAATTAATATAATGCATTACTGATTTTGAGTCATATGCCACGAAACTTAACATGATACATAGTCGAAATACAACTGTAAACCAATTATGCATTATCTCATAATATTAAAGAGAAATTGATTGAAAGTATCAAACAATGCATCAGGTGTCTGTTTAAGACCTCAAGAACTTGGTGAAAGTCATAAACAGCTTGAACATACATAGTTGAAAAATATGGTGGTTTGCGATGCATATATCGTTCCAATATGAGTACTGTTGATGTTTGAACATTTGCAATGTATGATTGCTTTTCTTTTTTGAAAAAAAAAATAGTAAAAATTCGAGTAATTTGATAATTAAATTAATTTTTATTACATTTTTATTATATTTTTAGTATAATTATTAAAATTTTATTTATCATATTTTAAGTTGAAAGTATTAAAAGAATTTGTGGTGGGTATATATTTTTTTGTTTAAATAGTGAGTATATATGAAAGGGAACATATTAGAAAAATGGAAATAACAATGTTTAACCTATCAAATATGGTGAGAGAGCGCCCTATTGTTCTATACGCACCCCTAATATCTAGACGTCTAAAGTTTCCAAATCTCTCTCTCTCTCTCTCTCTCTCCCCACACCAGTCTCGAAATGAGTACATAGCAGATCCATAACTTTAACAGTCCGCCGATAAGAATGATCCCAAAGCTCTTCTCGAAAGATTCACCTTTGAACACTAGCATCATTAGTGATGTGATTATAGACCAAGTTTACAAGGTAAGCATTATGGTAGTTGTTGATTAAACTTTGATTTGTAATAAGATTTTTGTTGGTTCATGTTCGAATCGCAGGTTCTCGTGATTGGAAATTCTAAGGTTTCAACTTGGTAGAAAGTTGAAACCTTTATTTGGTGACGATTGAGATTATGGGATAAAATTGAAAATTTCTTAATTGATGGTTCTTTATGAGTTATAATGATCTATTGTCAATGTTTTTCTTACACTTTTTTCTGTGAATCAATTACAAGAATCAGTTATGCTTCTTGTTCTACGGTACACTTATGTGACTTCACTGATCTACATTAACAGGAGAAGTTTCGGGAAGAGCACTTATATGACCCAGACCTAGGCAAAACGATGACTCTGATGAAGCTAAAAGTTGACTAGTTTTGGTTGTTATTAAGCTTTTTAAAGATAACATAACTACTGATATATCATTTAATATAATACTAGATTAGTGATTATTTCTGTGGTCCAAAATAAAGGCGACGGCGATGGCGATAGCGATATTTTTTAGGGTTCTGATGGATTTTCGAAATTGGGATCCGGGGAATCGATGGGGATCTGGAGACTACGATCGGATTGGGCATCTTTATTCATCGAGAATCAAAGGGATACGGAAGATTCATGGAGATGCCGAAGGAAAAGATCAGTTAAATCTTAAGGAAGGTTTTAAGGGAAAAGAAAAGATAGGATTCACAGGATATTGGGCGAAGACGAGGGATAGCTATTTGATCTGGTTGAGGGATTTACGACTAAGGAGCTCTATGAGTATTGATGTTATGGATCAAGTCTTACCCGAAGTGAGATTAAGTACGAAGGAATTGGATTTGGGGGNNGGGGGGGTTCAATTGGTTTAATGAGCTCTATGAGTATTGATGTTTTAATTTGTTTTAAGGGTAGAAGGGAAGTAGTTACTGCATTATTATGTTGGTGTGCTTTGATATGCTGGAGTAATAATGTTTCTTGGTTTCCACAGTTTCTTGGGTTGTTAAGGGTCACTGTTTTAAACACTGGTGATGGCTTTTACATCTGGAAATTAAAAAATGGTCATCTTGGGAGAGTCTTTGATATCAATACAGAATCGATGGGGCGTGGAAAATGGAGGAGAGAGATACACGTAACCAAATCCGGAATCTTGCTTCAGTTTTGGCATGTGTGCAGACTCTCTTTTCTTAATTGGCAGGAGCGGAAGAGGTTTGAGAATCAGTGGGTGAAGTTCTATAGGTTACAAAGAAGGCTCGAGGGAGGAGGTTCATGGAGACTGGAGTACGCAAAGGAGATCCAGTACATGAGGGTTATATGGCAGTCATTGCATCAAAATAGAGAGTTTAATGTTGTGTCTGGATTAGTTTTTTGTCTTGATAAGGTGTGATCAGTTTATAAGAGGGTACATATTTCTTTTTGTTCTTGTGTTATAATTTTGTGGAGAGTAAGGTCAATCAGGTCAAACATGACTTTTGTAGTTGTAGACTTTGACGTGCAAACATACAAGGAAGTGTGGTATGTATTAGGCAATTGGTCATACTCAAAAAAATCTCTCTTTGATTCTTCTGTGGATTCTATGGTAAAGTGTTGGTTTGAGGACATGAGGAGGAAACTCACTATTGCTGAGTGGAATGGATTTTTCAATATGTTTAATCCGGAGTTTATTAAAAATTATTCCTCTATGATAATGGATTATGATTGGTATTGTATTATTTCATTGTTAATACAGGTTCCCTTTCGGCACTTTGGGAAGCCTTGGAGGTTTTTGATAATAGAATATAATTTAAAATTGGTTTGTATTCGTGACTGCCAACTATTTTGGAAAAAATGGTACAATGGTTTACATCAGATTGTTGAACTAGGATGGTGTGGTTTTGTTTTACATGGGTTTGGCGAATACTTGGATGCGGTTCTGATATGGTGGCTGTGGGGTTTTGATGTTAAAACATTTCCAGGTATCATTAAACATGTATGTTATGTCTCGATGGAGCAATACAAATATTTTTATATATGGAAATATTAAGTTGGAATGTTAGAGGACTCGAAAGTCATTGGACCATAAGTTATCTCTGGGAGATATGGCACAAACATAAACCAGATTTTTTATTTTTATCTGAAACGAAACAAGATTTCGAATTCGTACAAGGGTTTCAATCACACTATGGATATGATAGGTTGGTTACTGTGGATCCAAATGGGCGGAGCGGCGGTTTGGCTC
Organism: Brassica oleracea var. oleracea; assembly: GCF_000695525.1. Classification (NCBI taxonomy): domain Eukaryota; kingdom Viridiplantae; phylum Streptophyta; class Magnoliopsida; order Brassicales; family Brassicaceae; genus Brassica; species Brassica oleracea. The sequence continues at coordinate 16,261,874 of NC_027749.1, read as the reverse complement.
TTTTTTATAACAACGAATATCAAGTAAAAATCTTATATTCTAGCAACAGAATGATAGATATAGAGGCGGTGGTCAAAGGAAAGCAAGTTTTCCTTACCTTTGTCTATGGGGATCCGGTACAAGAGTTAAGAGAACAGGTATGGGAGAGACTAACTCGGTTTGGATTATCACGATCTGAACTTTGGTTTATTATTGGCGATCTAAATGAGGTTACGGGGAATCATGAAAAGGATGGGGGAGCACTAAGATGTACAACTTCCTTCATTCCTTTTAACAACATGATAAAAAATAGTCGATTACTAGAATTTCCGGCTCGAGGTAATAAACTGTCTTGGCAAGGAAGGAGGGGAAAAGGAAAAGGAGCAGTGATGGTTAGATGTCGATTGGATCGGGCCTTGGCAAATGAGGAATGACATACGCTTTTCCCACGCTCTTACACAGAATATCTGAAGATGGTGGGTTCTAATCACCGTCCTGTGGTTGCTTTTCTGGAGGATAAATTATCACGAAAGAGAAAGGGACAGTTCAGGTTTGATAAGAGATGGGTTGGACAGGAGGGTCTCATGGAATCGATAGTAGCAGGCTGGACAGAAAATCAGGGAGGACAGATTGCGGATGTTGTTACAAAAATTAATAATTGCCGCCATGAAATATCGTCATGGCGAAAAGATAACCATCCATACGGGAAGGACAAAATTAAAGATCTTCAACAGGCATTGGAAGAAGTTCAAATGGATAATAATAGAACACAAGAGGAGATTCTTGAGGTATCCAAGAAGTTACAAAAGGCTTATAAGGATGAGGAGTAATTTGGCACCAGAAAAGCCGAAATATGTGGTATTCATCTGGGGATGTTAATACTAAGTTTTATCATGCCTTAACAAAGCAGCGTAGGGTTAGCAACAAAATAGTGGGACTCCATGATGATATGGGTAATTGGATAACAGAGGAGAATGGAGTTGAGAAGGTGGCGGTTGACCATTTTGATGATTTGTTTAGCACCACTGGTCCAACGGAATTTGATGGCTTTTTGGAAGAGATAGTTCCGTCTATCTCCCCTCAAATGAATCAAATTTTATTAAGACTAGCAACGGAGAAAGAGGTTCGACAAGCTTTATTCATGATGCACCCGGAGAAAGCGCCAGGTCTGGATGGAATGACAGCTCTCTTTTTTCAACATTCCTGGTATGTTATTAAGAAGGATGTGGTTGAGATAGTGAATAATTTTATGGTTACAGGAAATATGGATCCACGTTTAAATATTACTAATATTTGTATGATTTGAAAAATAGAGAGACCTACAAGGGTGACGGAACTAAGGCCGATAAGTCTATGTAATGTTGGTTATATGATCATCTCGAAAGTCTTGTGTCAAAGATTGAAAATTTTCCTACCACAACTAATCTCGGAGACACAATCGGCTTTTGTGGCGGGCAGGTTAATATCAGATAATATTATTATAGCGCAGAGCAGGAAATGTTTCATGGATTGAAAACCAATAAGTCTTGCCAAAACAAGTTTATGGCGATCAAAACAGATATGAGCAAGGCATATGATAGGATAGAGTGGAGTTTTATTGAGGTTCTTCTTCACAAAATGGGATTTGATCCTCGATGGATCAATATAATGTTGGAATGTATATCGTCGGTTCAATATAGGGTACTCCTCAATGGCCAGCCACGAGGTCTCATAACCCCCCAGCGGGGCTTACGTCAAGGGGATCCTTTGTCTCCTTATTTATTCACCATGTGCACTGATGCATTAATTGTGAATATTAAGAAGGCGGAGAGAGCGAAACAATTAACTGGCCTGAAGGTAGCAAGGGCTTGTCCAGCAATTTCTCATTTGCTATTTGCAGATGACAGTCTTTTCTTTTGCAAGGCAAATAAAGAGGAATGTCAAACCATTCTCAGGATTCTAAAGGTATATGAGACGGTCTCAGGGCAACAAATTAATTTCCAGAAATCCTCAATTTAATTTGGACATAAAATTGAAGAATCCAGCCGTCAATTATTGAGAGATATTTTGGGAATCCAGAATATAGGAGGAATGGGATCTTATTTAGGTACAAGTGTTTGGCTTTGTACAAGAGCGCTTGAATAATAGGGTTAATGGATGGACTTTTCGATTCTTGACTAAAGGAGGAAAAGAGGTGATTATAAAATCGGTGGTTACGGCATTGTCAAATCATGTGATGTCTGTTTATCGGTTACCAAAGGCTACAGTTAAAAAGCTAACAAGTGCAGTAGCTCAGTTTTGATGGAGTCCAGGAGGAAGCACAAAAGGTATGCATTGGAAATCATGAGATAAATTATGTGCTCCTAAAGATAATGGTGGATTAGGGTTTAAGGATCTTATTGATTTTAACACGGTGATGCTTGGAAAGCAATTGTGAAGGCTGATTGAGAAGCCAAATACTTTTTTTTCAAGAGTCTTCAAAGGACGGTATTATAGGAATGCTTCACCCTTGGAACCGATCCGTTCATACTCCCCGTCATATGGCTGAAGGAGTATTACTTCTGCTAAATCTTTGGTTTGTAAAGGACTAATTAAAAAGGTGGGAACAAGTTCATCTATCTCAGTATGGAATGATCCTTGGATCCCAGCCACTCGTCCGAGACCAGCAAACAAAAACCTTCAAAACAGTTCCCCGGACCTTACAGTGGATTCTCTCATTAACTCGGAATCCCGAACATGGAATTTACAGGCAATCTGGGCTTTGATAGATCCTCATGATGCACAAATTATAGAAAGTATACCTTTGAGTAGAAATCCGATGGAAGATAGGAATAGATGGCATTTCACTAACAATGGGAAATACTCGGTTCAATCAGGTTATCAAATGGAGCGGGTCTATTCTGATAGGGAAAAACCACCAGAATTTATTGGTCCCACAGTGGATATACTAAAAGCTTTCTGCTGGAAAGTGCGGTGTCCCCCAAAGATAAAACATTTCTTATGGCAAATCCTTTCAGGATGTATAGCGGTAATGAAAAATCTACAAACAAGGGGAATACAAGGGAATATACGTTGTCTCGATGTGGAGATCTGGAGGAATCAATAAACCATGTGTTTTTTGAATGTCCTCCAGCACGTCAAGTATGGGCTTTATCTAAGATACCATCGAACCCCAATATTTTTCCTTTTAGTTCTTTCTTCGCCAACATGGATGACCTATTTTGGAGAGTCAATCCAAGGCTAGATCGATGACCACCAATTTGCATGGATATTGTGGTATATATGGAAAGCTCGGAATAACAAAGTGTTTAGTAATCTGGATATTGATCTAAGGGACACACTGAAAATAGCAGAATTGGTGTAACACCCCGATCCGGCCGACTAGGCCGCGGTCGAAGCCTTACGTCGCTCGGTCCACTTCACAGCTCCCCTAGGTACTTAGTCATTCAACCAACCATCCCCACAGACATAAGTAACCTTTGAGAAGTCTTTGAAAGGATAAGGATATACATCTGGCCTTTTGCTTTGAGAAGTCTTTGAAAGGATAAGGATATACATTTGGCCTTTCTTGGCTCATGCACAATCCGAAATCCTTTTGCCTTATAGGAAATAGTACCAAGTCCATCTTCTAGACTAACAAAGCTCATTAGATCCTAAGTCAATCAACCAACCATCCTCACATGACTTGGAACTGATGAGTCATCATCTGGCCTGACCGGCCTTGGAACTTAACCAGACCTTTTAACCATCGAATCACTCGTACCCTTTTTGGTCCCGATCCGTTCGTACCCTTTCGGTCCCGACCCGTTCGTACACTTTCGGTCACAACCCGTTCACATCCCATGGATCATGATACGTTTGTACCTCTTGGATCACGACACGTTCGTACCTCTTGGATCACAACACGTTCGTACCTCTTGGATCACGACATGATCGCAGATCTTGGATCATGATACATTGCATCCTTGGGATCACGATGCACCCTTTGGTCATTGGTACCTTTTGGTCCTCGTACCTTTTGATACTTGCAACCCTTGGTATCTCGTACCTTTTGGTTACTTGCATCCTTTGGTATCTCACAACCTTTGGTAACTCATGACCCTTGGCAACACGCAACCTTTGGAGACTAGTACCCTTTTGATCCAACCTCTCGGCTATGGTTAGCGATCAACGTAACCAACCATGACACTACCCTTGGACCCTTGGTCCTTTGCGCCTATTTCCCTCCAGGAATAGGTCTTCCTATTGGCCTCAGTGGATTCTATAAGCCACGGCCTCATATGGCTAAAGCCATACCCACCATGAACCGGATCGTGCCCTTATGGCTTGGATCCCGGATTCTGCCCTTCCGGCTTGGATCCTCGGTTCTCATTGGGGGATCCCTTTGTTTAGGACGTGTGTCCTTTGTCTCAGACAGAATGAGACTGAATGATAATGAATGAATTTATCCCTGGACGTCCTCCCTTTATATAGAAAACCAAAGGGCATGTGCGAAGGAACACATCCCTTCCAAGCATCCTTTCGGAACAGATCTTGGCCATCGATTACAATCAACGGTCCAGATTGCACCTGTTGGATCTTGGAGGTTTCCAGATACATCTAGGCACGTCCAACAACATCTAGGCATGTCAAACCCAAGCCCAAACTGATATCCCAAGCCCATGGCCCGACCACAAGAGCCCACCGGCCCGTAGCCACCTTTGGTCGACCATATGGTCCGACCATAGTCCGAACCCGGCCCAACTGCCCGAGACCCAAACACTCAGTCCAGCTGAGTTGATCTGACTCCCAGCTGACCCAGCTGAGTGAGCTAGTAGCTCAGCTAGTTGAGCTGACATAACTTGGACCGAGCTAGACTGCACTGGATCGAGCTTTGTTCAGCTGATCGAGCTACTCGTCTACATCGTCCAGCTATTGTAAAACTCTCCCAACTTGTTCTCTTCATCCTATTCAATCCTTCTAAGTCCTTTGATCCATTTATTGACATAGACCCATGATCCATTCTGATAATTTCACTCATCCCACCTTGTTCACGATCAATTCTCTTGATCTGAACAAAGGCAGTCTCGTTTCTATCGAAACGTCTAGGCCATATGTCAAGATCTCGGGACAGGGATGCGACAAGTAACACCCCGATCTGGCCGACTAGGCCGTGGTCGAAGCCTTACGTCGCTCGGTCCACTTTCTGGCCGAACCTCTTAATTTTCGCCTTTTAATTATAATATCGCCTAAAGGCGAGGGCTAACTTAGACCTTAGCTAAAGATTTCATAAGTCCTTTATAGCTTAGATCCTTTCAATATATACGCAGCGGATTATTCTCTAATTAACCATTGGTCTAAAACCAATCTAACACTTGTCTGGTCGAATCACCTTAGCTTTGGTCAGTGTACTCAACTACCAATTAGCTTAAAGGTCAATCCTAAACCCAAACCAAGTCATACGATTCTGAGGTTCCTTTCCCCTAAAGCATTATTTCTAGATCTATGCAAGTATTGCAAGACTTTACCTTTGCCACATCTACGGAGCTTAAAGGTCCTCCATTGACTCGAATTGCTCTTGCTTGACAGCTGGACCACGATCACTCAATGATCTTACTTAAAGTCCTTCTCCGAATAGGTCGTGGCCTGATCCTTGTCCTTTACTGGACTTGATCATTCTCAACCTTAGGTCAAACTCCGACTTGGTTGTACTGCGCCCATGGTCCTCTCTCGGACCCGGTCAACTTCGGCTCTGCCATCTCGGCGGGAGCCAACAGAAACGGACTCTTGGACAGCGGAGCTGTCCCTGGCTCTAGTTCAATCATAAATGGATCCGACCTATCAGGGGGGACACCCTGTAGCGACTGGAACACTCTGGGAACTTAGACACCAACGAATCCTCTGAAAGGTCTTTCAGACAGACAGAACTGCCAAGCTCTGTAGTTGTAATTGTAGCCAAAAAGGACTGACAACCCTGTTTCAGCATCCGAATCGCTCGAACTGTTGAAACCACTACTTTCTCTTGAGCCGGACACAGACATTGGTACTGGATCGGATGAAGCCCAGTCTCCAATTGCCACGAACTTTATGGCAATCGAGAGTGGCCTGATACTTTCCCAACCAGTCCATACCTAGGATCACTTCGTGATTCTTTAGGTGGACACAGACAGATTCACAGGGAATACCTTTCCCTGAATTGACACTGGGATATTTGACATGAGACCTAATGAGTTCCTGGCTTGCCCACCGGCTACCCTCACTATCCCAAAATCATCACCAGCGTCCAGACAGAATAGACCCTTTCCGACTAGTTCCCGGACTCACAAAACCTATGTGTAGTCCCTGTGTCGGAAAGTACGTGGATTATTACACCACCAATCATGAGGGTTCCTATCAGAGACCCCCATCAGAATCCCCTAGACATTCTAGGTTCCAGACCAAGCATTTCTGCTTGAGGGCCCTAGCAGATATGAACTCGTTTGGTAAGCCAACCCTGGTCCATCCCTGGACTCGATTGCATACCACCATGGTCCATCCGCTAGGTCACTCGCCATACTGGTCGAGCCCTATCCGATCCATATGGATCCTTAAGGAGTGATGTCTCTTGTTGAGTCCTGGTAGACTCCTGCAAATCCCTTAGCAACCAAGCTTTAGTGGATTGCCTTGTTCCCCAAACCACTCAACCGTAAACATAAACTACCTTAGACTGATTCACAACATCTTGTTGTAATCATATACCACTGTCTCATGGAAAAATACTTTGGTTCATGACCATACCATGAAGGACGTCCCATAACATCCCTCATTGCATTCCCAATAACTTCAATACTTCCACTTCCATTGGGTACCTAGATGAGTAGGATTTCGGTTTGATCACACATTTGGAAAACGTCCCATACCATTCTCCAAAGCGTATTACTTTTGCGAATGCTGACACCACTCACAAGAGCAATTATAATATACCTGAATCCCCATCATACTAAGATACTTAACATCTTGTTCTTTCATTGATTGAAACGAACATCTTGAGTTTCCTCATTCTTTCCTTGGACGGATTCAGATTGGAATTGGTTCATTCCATCCAACTAGATTTAAGGAAACCAACCTTGACTTGTACCGAGTCCTAGCTGATCCATCTGATCACAAGTCCACTCGTGTACTGGTCATGTAGTGTTTCCCTTGAGTCAGATTTAACATTGCATATGCTCACTTATTATGAACGGCCACTAAGGAATAACACTTGTCTTCAGTAGAGTGCTGCACGTTTATTTCAAACTAAGCCACTCTCTGGTCCATGTTACTTCCGTTGTCCAGGTCATCCATAGATAAATCTCG
>NC_027749.1:16252199-16253508 GCF_000695525.1 Brassica oleracea var. oleracea | reverse complement strand
GTCCATACTCAACCATGATCAGATCTTACACGGTCTTCCTTGAACAATCATACTTAGGCTCAATACTTATGGTCTACGACACATAGTACTAGCCATATACTTCGTCATGACTCTTAGCCAATCTCGAAGTTATCAACACCAAGGTTGATATCTAGAAGCATCACATCAATACTCTTACTCCAGCAACGTGACTATCCATACTAGTGCTCGGCCATCTAAACATCGTCATGAAACATGATCCAGCCACTAGACTTGATAAGCCATCGTCTACTTAGCAGGTATTGACATAACCGGCCTTCCATTGCCATCATGTGGGTCTACGCCCTACATAAGGCATATGGTGCCTATCCTACTCACCAACCCGAAGTTGATTGTTAGATTTCCTACTTAGCCTTTACGGCTAGAACCATGCATCCACTAACCATGGATTATGGTTCAGACATCAACATCCATTAACTATGGATTATGGTTCATACATCAATCATGTTGTACGGATTGCACTAGCCCTTAAGGCCTTCGCTATTTCCTTACACTCATGTATTGACCAAACTGACAACCCATTGCCATCATGTGGGTCCATGCCCAACATAATGCATGTGGTGTCCTTTTAACCATCGAATCACTCGTACCCTTTTTGGTCCCGATCCGTTCGTACCCTTTCGGTCCCGACCCGTTCGTACACTTTCGGTCACGACCCGTTCACATCCCATGGATCATGATACGTTCGTACCTCTTGGATCACAACCCGTTCGTACCTCTTGGATCACGACACGTTCGTACCTTTTGGATCACGACATGATCGCAGATCTTGGATCACGATACATTGCATCCTTGGGATCACGATGCACCCTTTGGTCATTGGTACCTTTTGGTCCTCGTACCTTTTGATACTTGCAACCCTTGGTATCTCGTAACTTTTGGTTACTTGCATCCTTTGGTATCTCACATCCTTTGGTAACTCATGACCCTTGGCAACATGCAACCTTTGGAGACTAGTACCCTTTTGATCCAACCTCTCGGCTATGGTTAGCGATCAACGTAACCAACCATGACACTAGAGTCTAAGACGTGGTAACATGGTTAACTATCACGTTCCATATATATATATATATGATATAGACATAATAATATAAAGAAACAGAGATAGAACCACTCACAACCGCTATAGCCCTTACCGATCGGTTAGTCAGTCTCCTGGCTAACCGCCCTTGGACCCTTGGTCCTTTGCGCCTATTTCCCTCCAGGAATAGGTCTTCCTATTGGCCTCAGTGGATTCTATAAGCCACGGCCTCATATGGCTAAAGCCATA
>NC_027749.1:16235613-16251848 GCF_000695525.1 Brassica oleracea var. oleracea | reverse complement strand
CTGACTCCCAGCTGACCCAGCTGAGTGAGCTAGTAGCTCAGCTAGTTGAGCTGACATAACTTGGACCGAGCTAGACTGCACTGGATCGAGCTTTGTTCAGCTGATCGAGCTACTCGTCTACATCGTCCAGCTATTGTACAACTCTCCCAACTTGTTCTCTTCATCCTATTCAATCCTTCTAAGTCCTTTGATCCATTTATTGACATAGACCCATGATCCATTCTGATAATTTCACTCATCCCACCTTGTTCACGATCAATTCTCTTGATCTGAACAAAGGCAGTCTCGTTTCTATCGAAACGTCTAGGCCATGTGTCAAGATCTCGGGACGGGGATGCGACAATTAGAATCAACGCTTTGGCCTGAGGCACATGTAGTAAAGGTTCAAACGATGGAGCATGAGGCACAGAACATACCCACAGTACCGACTTTAGGACGATGGTGCTTCATAGATGGTTCATGGAAAGACAAGGATTTATTTTCAGGGCAAGGCTGGTATAGCACTTTACCGGGTTTTGATGGTTTACTAGGGGCAAAGAATGTAAGGGCATGTCTTTCACCTCTACACTCGGAGGTGGAGGTGGAGGCATTAATTTGGGCAATGGAAAGTATGAAGAATTTAAGACAGTTTTAGGTTACGTTTGCAACAGATTGTTCTCAATTGGTGAAGATGGTTTTGGAACCAGAAGAATGGCCAGCATTTGGAAGTTACCTGGAAGACATAAAGCTTTTAAAAAGAAGTTTCCTCAACTCAGACATCGTTCATGTACCCCGGACGGAGAACCTACGAGCGGATAGCTTAGCACGTAGTACTAGAAAACAACCGTCTTTCGTCGTTCACATGGATGTGGAGTTACCAATCTGGTTTACAGAGTCAACATGAGTCTGTAAATGTTTGTTGTAAAAAAAATAATAATAAAAAAATAAAGATAACATATATTCATATTCATATTAATATATTCTTTATCCGACATACTTCAAAAATATCAATTTTATTTGGAAGTATCCAATATTTCAAATCTCGGCTAACAAAATGATCTTTCAGGCATTTACAAGTTGTATAGAAATTAATTTTGTATTATTGGGATCATGATCAATCAGCCGGATATTACACATCGTATGCAACTAATTGTATTAAATTTATTATCATATCCAGATATTATACTGTTCATCTAGATAATAGATGATGGATTCATTTTATTAGGTGCATGTGACATGTATTATCGTTGTTGAATCGATTCACCAAATAGATGAGTCTACATTTAGCTGATCTGACAAAATGATATATATATGTAAGTGTTATAAGGTAGATTTAAATGACAACTGTAATCTTCTAAAATGATCTAAATGTAAGAACATGAAATTGGTATATATTTCTTAGAAACCTGCGGATTTGATAGACTTGAATTATGAGATGATCAATATGATGATGATTTCTTACCAAAGATTACCACAAAATAAACTCTCAACCCGTCTCATGATCAAAATATCGAAAAAATCTCATGTATCTTGTTAATTATTAATACAACCATATAGTTATACCAAATATTAAATCCTAATCAATTATCCAAATATTACGCATATTATCCACTTAATAGTATTGAATCTTAGTATGATCTCTGGATAGTTGACCAATCCATTTTAGTAGGTGCATGCAACATGTATTATCGTTGTTGATCCGGTTCACCCAAAATATCCCGACAACAACTACTTTGAACATTGTCTCTCCTTCTGAAAAGCATCATGCCACACCCAAGAATCTAGTCATAGAAACCAAAAATTGTTATGTAAACTTAATGTTTATATGATTAGCATGACACTGACTAAATAGATTATTGTTCGGTTTCCCAATTAGTTAACCGAATAAGTTAACGATTATATTGGCAGAGTTCATCAGTTTTGTACTTCAACTGAGAGTTGAAGAATCCGACAATCAAAGACTTTATTTCCGGTGGCTCAGTCATCGGTTTCATCCACTTTGAGTCATCTTGTCCAAATCCATAAATATAGAGCCTCCTCCACATTTTGAAGAAATTGTTGTTGCTCTTTTTTCTCTCCAGTTTATTTTCTACAAAGCATTTATTTCTAGTGGTCGAGTCAGTAGTTTCATCCACCTTGAGTCATCTTTTTCAAATCTATAAATATAGAAACCTCGCTTCGAAAAATCTGATGTTCTCTCTTTCCTGTCCAATCTATTTTCTCCAATGGAATGATTTCCGGCGGTCCAGTCTATAGTTTCATCCACCTTGAATCATTTCTTTCAAATCTATCGAGCTCTTCGGTGAAAAAACTTTACATGATATCTTAAACATTTTATTTTGGCCGCATATCTTGTTTGTAGATATCAGTATTGGATAATGATATCGAGAAAATAATTAGCATATCACTAAAAAAGTTTTTGACACAAATATAGTTTTTAAGAATAAAAATGAGTAAAATAGCATTTAATGTTTTATCAAAACAGATAAATATACATTTATACCCAATGGTAAATTAATTTAGACATTAGGGTTTAGAGTTAATGGGTATGATTTAGGATTTAAGGTTTAGGGTTTAGGGTTTAGAGTTTAGGGTTTAGGGTTTAGGGTTTAAAGTTTAGAGGTGGGGTTTAAGGTTTAGGGTTTAGAGTTAAAGGGTGGGATTTAGGATTTAGAGTTTAGGATTTAGAGTTTAGAATTTAGGGTTTAGGGTTTAAAGTTTAGGGTTTAAAGTTTACGTTTTAGAGTTTAAAACTGGGGAGTGAGGTTTTGGGATAAGATTTCAAATTTTGAAAAATAAGAAAAATTTAAATTTTTCAAAAGATAAAATGCTATTTGATCATTTTAGTTTTTGAAAGCTATTTTTATGACATAAACTTAAAAATGTGCTATTTTGGAGATTTGGTCTACGATATTTGCCACTATGTATCCTCTTTCATTTTTTTCAATTTGAAAATTACTTACGAATTTCAGGGTTATATTTATAAACTCATCCCTTAATCCTAAAGTTTCTACCGTTTTATCTCAAGATGAAATACTCCCAACAAATCCAGTTTTACATTTTTGTGTTATACGCTACAATTTCAAGATCTATAAACTTTCAAATTATTGACAAAAAAAAAAACTTTCAAATTATTATTGGGATTTGACTCTTAGAATCTTAATAATTACCAGATCAATTCTGACTAGAAGAATCTCTTTGTGGTTATGACTCAATACGTTTCGTCAAAACTCAAGCAACAAAAAACAGAAGCCAGACGGTTGGATCCAAATCTCATCACGAAGAAATGTACGGCAAAACCATATGCACCATCGTCTTCTTCGTCTTCCTCATAGCCTCCTACTCTATCTACATGGGCACCGTCGATCCAACCCCTTACTTCTCCCAGCTTCAGTCTCTCCCCCGCGGCATCTCCTCCTCCTCCTCCTCTCCCTGTAACTCCACCGCCGCACAACCTCTCCGCGTATTCATGTACGACCTCCCTCGAAAATTCAACATCGCGATGATGGATCCTCACAGCTCAGACGTCGAGCCAATCACCGCCAAGAACCTCCCTCCCTGGCCCCAGACCTCCGGGATCAAGCGCCAGCACAGCGTCGAGTACTGGCTCATGGCCTCGCTTCTCCGCAACGGAGGAGAGAAAGAGGCGGTTAGGGTTTTTGATCCGGAATCGGCGGATGCCTTCTACGTCCCCTTCTTCTCTTCCTTGAGCTTCAACACTCACGGGAAGAACATGACCGATCCGGATACGGAGTTTGACCGGCTATTACAGGTGACGATCTGATGAATCGTTGAAAATCTGACCGGCGATTGACGGTTGACAATTTTGCGAATTGATTTCTTTTTTTCAGGTTGAGTTAATGGAGTATCTTGAGAATTCTAACTACTGGCAACGCTCAGGTGGTAGAGACCATGTGATTCCCATGACGCATCCTAATGCCTTTAGATTCTTGAGGCAGCAAGTTAACGCATCGATCCTTATTGTTGCTGACTTTGGGCGTTACCCAAAGGAGATGGCACGTTTAGATAAAGACGTGGTTTCTCCGTATGTACATGTAGTTGAGTCCTTTAGAGAGGATGGGGATGATGATAGTACTCCCGATCCCTTCGAGGCTCGCAGCACGCTTCTTTACTTCCGTGGGAATACTGTTAGGAAGGCTGAAGGGAGAATCCGTCTCAAGTTGGAGAAGTTGTTGGCTGGTAACTCTGATGTTCACTATGAGAAGAGTGTAGCAACAACACAAAACATCAAAGTGGTAAGCTCTTGTGTACTAGGATACTGATTCATGTGTTTGGTTCTTGTATGGGTTAGTTATTGTTCTTTTTAAGCTGGTTTAGAGAGGGATAATAGGAAGATTATTTTCTCTTATTGTGTTTGTTTTTTTTTGCTTGTAACTCCAGTCTACGGAAGGGATGAGATCATCAAAGTTCTGTCTGCATCCAGCTGGAGACACTCCATCTTCATGCCGCTTATTTGATGCCATTGTCAGCCACTGCATTCCGGTCATCATAAGCGACAAGATCGAGCTGCCCTTCGAAGATGAGATAGACTACTCAGAGTTCTCAGTCTTCTACTCTGTAAAAGAGGCGCTTGAACCAGGCTTCATCCTCGACAACCTCCGCCAGTTTCCCAAGGAGAAATGGTTGAAGATGTGGGAAAACCTGAAGAACGTATCTCATCACTTCGAGTTTCAGTACCCGCCCAAGAGGGAAGACGCGGTTAACATGTTGTGGAGACAGGTGAAACACAAGATACCAAATGTCAAGCTCGCTGTACATAGAAACAGGAGGTTGAAAGTCCCTGATTGGTGGCTCTGAAGAATGACAAGATTTTTCTGAAGATCAAGCCTTAATCATTTTCTTTCCTTCCAATACTGTACATTAGTTGATTCTTTTGTTACCTTTTTGAGTTTCGTGACCCATTTTTATAGGCATATATACTCTAAAAACATCATTTTTATAACCAGATAATAATCTTTAAAAAGGTTTGGGATTAGAGAGTTCATGTTGATGTGAACTCGTAGTGGAAACAAGAGGGGATCAAGCTGATTCTCCTTTTCTATTCCTGTTGTCTTGTTCTAAACCCACTAGAGATAATAATGCCGACCATTTGGAGCATAGTATCTTTGTGCCTTTGTGGGGACTGGGGAGTCATGGGCTTCTTAATCACCGCAACGAGATGGTTAAATAGCGTTAAAAATCAGAAAACGTGTTTATGTGGCATATTATGCAATTATATCTCTTTAGATCCTGTGAAGGGGGCATTTGCGTCATTCCGGTATCTGTATAAATAACTCTCAGTCGCCGAAGCTGACGAGGAGCAACAGACTAGTAGTTAGTAAGTAGTAACAGGCACGTTCTCTCCGCCCAAAAATACAAACTGGAGACTGGAGAAGAATATCTCAAAACGAGATGCGAGTTGTCAGAATCTCATGCGTCGGAACACGTCATCTTTCACCTCCCTCCTCCTCCGCCGCCCATTCTGACGTCTCTGCCTCCTCGGCCGGTACGTTTTCTCCTCTCGCCTGTACATTTACTTTCCTATAGTTGGTAACGCCGATTATATTAATGGAATATCCGTATTTGATCGTTGTTCATTTCTATTTATTCTCCTTGTTAGATCCATGTGATGCCAAAGATTTATTTTTCTTTCTGGTTCTTTAGAAACAGAAACCAAATTGAAATTTTCTCCCTTCAGCATATAATCATTCTTTCTTAACTAAAATCTCCATTTTCTATCAAAGTTAGTTTAGTTTAGTTGTAAATGTCTGAGTGTTGCACATTGCGCTAACTGTGGGTATAATTTAACTGTCGTCAGTGATGTTTCATTCACTCAAAGCTGGTGAACTGTAGCAGAGTATGTGCTTATCTACAGTATCAATAACGTGGGTGAATAGTGATAAACCAAAATAACATATACAAGAAAATTAGTATTTTAAAATTTTCTTATATGGTTTGAAATACTATAATGATATTATATATTATACAGTACATGTTTTATAAGTATACAATATGTGATGTTTTAGGACTCTTCTTGGCACAATTATTAGGTGTCCGGGTTAGAAGGAGCATCGGCTTCATTTCGTGTCTGAATCATAATCTAAAAGATTAGGTCCCCCTGTGGGTCCCCCAGTGAATAATTCGCATCGGTCGTTCATAGGATTTTACCGGTTTAGTTTAATCGGGCGGGTTTGGGAGATCCGTGAATGATTCAATCGGTCTGCCACGTGAGTCAAACTTCAAGTAGATCTGTGCTCGTTGGTAAATAATTTGGCAATCTTTGATAAATCTAATTTTTAGAATCGAAACTTTATAAAAAAAACGATATAAAATAGAATTTTAGTGTTGTGCTTTTGGTCCCCCATATATCTAAATCTGCCTCTAGGGCATATGTTGACAAGTTTCTATAAACTGAAGTAGATGGCTAGTGGTTAGGGTAGTCATAATGTTTCCATATGGCGTCAAGAATTATTATTGTCTATAGGTCTATTGTTAGGTAAGTTGTCACCATAATGAGATTTTGGAGTGTCCAATCTTGATTAACTAATTGATCCAAAATCAAACTGATTGTAAATAAACCTATTTGGACCCCAACCCAAACTGAACATAAATTATAAAAATCTTTAGTTTTGTTGGACTACTTTTACATTTTCTCAGTTTTCAAAAAAATAGAATTTTTAGATTTAGGTCTTGTTCGTTTTTGTATGTAGATTATCCATATGGATGCAAAATCTATAATTTTAAAAATATTTGAATATATTTGAGATACAAAAATATGTAAAGTTTGGATGCAATTTGCATCTCACGTCAAAAGATTTAGATACTCTTAATACAAATATAAAGTTCAATTAGATTAGTATTGTAATTATTATATAGCAAAACTGAATTTTCTCGTTGAAATGAAAAAATAAGTTTTCTTGTCAAAATCGATTTTTCCGCTAAAATCCCACTAAAACGATAAATAGAGTTTTCCTATCAAACAACAAAATAAAGTTTTATCGCCAAAACTACAAAATCTATTTCCCGCCGTAATCATAAAATCAAAAAATTTCCACCAAAATTACAAAATCATTTTTTCCGCCAAGATAGCAAATCGAGTTTTTTCTCCAACGACTAAGGTTTTATTCAAAATGGCAAACAAAATTGCAAATTTATGTTCTAATTTGTTAAAAATATAATTTATATATTTTTATCCAATATTATAGATTGTTCATATTAATAATATAAATTGTGTCTTTTATCTAGGTGCATCTAAATGTTGTATCAAATATAAAAAAAACATTGCCTTAGTTTTTGTTTCACAAACATAGAATTTCTAAAATTTTAAGATACTTAGTAATTTTTATTAATAAATTTTATAATTTAAAAAAAAACATCAATTGAAGATATTTGTTTGACTTAAATATCATTGTTTGATAGTTGTTGAAAAAAATAATAATAAAAAATTATTTGGAATATTTATTATGTTTTTAGTTGTGTGAATACTAAAATCGATTTTATAGGAATGAGAAGACTGTTACAAAAAAAAAAAGGAACGACAAGACTATAATTATTCTTAGGGTCCGACTGGTGACCATCCGGGAAACAAGAGGAACGAATAAAAAAGGAATGTACGGGAATAAAATACCAGGAATGAAAAGGAATGGTTATTCCTTATCAAATTTGACAAGGAATAATTTTGTTCTTTAATTCTCTACGAAAAAGGGAATGAAAGGGAATGAGAGGAAATTATTATTCCTTGTGAATGGTAATTTTTTTTAGGAACGTTAGGGAATGCATGATTCCTCGTCGTTCCCTGGTCACCATTCATACCCTTAGTTTTTGGCAAAAGTCGACCATACCAAACAAAACCCATGGCTAGGTTTCTGTTCGGTTTCCTCGATTTTATAGGAATGAGAAGACTGTTACAAAAAAAAAAGGAATGAGGAGACTATTTAAGCGTTCGTTTACATGTCGCGCGACATGCGACCTGCGACTGATCGCACGTCGCAGGTTGTTGTTCGTTTTGCTGTCGCGTAACATGCGACCTGCGATTGGTCGCAAGTCGCAGGTTGTTGTTCGTTTTGATGTCGCGCGACTGATCGCGCGACCAGTCGCGGGTTTCCATTTAAGTCGCCCGAAAAAACAGCGACTAAAAATTAAGAAAATTTTGATCGCGCGACTGGTCGCAGGTCGCAGATCGCAGGTCGCGCGACACATAAACGAACATAGTTTTAGTCGCAAGTCGCATGTTTAGTCGTAGGTCGCAAGTCGCAAGTCGCGCGACACATAAACGAATGTAATCTTAGTCGCAGGTCGCAGGTCGCGCGACAAGTAAACGAACATGGCCTATAATTATTCTTAGTTTTTGGCAAAAGTCGACCATACCAATAATTATTCTTAGTTTTTGGCAAAAGTCGACCATACCAAACAGAACCCATGGCTAGGTTTCTGTTCGGTTTCCTTCCTATATACATAAACCGAAATTTATTTATTAATCGAACTCTTGGGGCCCTCATCTTGTATGACTTGAACAAGTCTGTTTTGAAGCTTCAGTTCTAATGAAAGCCACTACTTTTGGTTCTATAATTAGATTTCTGTTCTTAGTATTAGATGCTTACATGTAATTCTCGAGCGCAATTTGGTTAGAAAAACGTAAATTTATCAACAACATAGCGGTTAAAAGAACCTTCCTTAGGCTAGCTTTGTGTTCTCGATGTGATCTTGATTATTTTGTGTAGTGCTGAGTAATGCAGACGCAGAGGATGCGAGTTGTGGTGGCACTGGCACGCCGAGTTTGAGAATCAAGAAGAAGCTAACATGTGTGTGCTTCTACCGCAAGAGAGCTTACGAGCGCATCTGCTCTAACATGACACCATTGCAGGTATAACACAAATAGGAAAACAACAGCTGCATAAACTGGCTTTTAATGAAACCATATTAATGTGTTTTCTCTTTTCAGGAAGAAAGACTGAAGAGGCTGACAAAGAGAATGAATAATTGCTTCGATGCGTCGAGGGCTGACCATCAGGATGCACTGAGAGCATTGTGGTCAGCAACGTATCCCGAGAAAAAGCTTGAGGCTTTAATCTCAGATCAGTGGAAAGATATGGGATGGCAAGGAAAAGATCCATCCACTGATTTCAGGTTAGGCTCTCTCGAGTAACATATATCATGCCAAAAATAGTGCTTACATTTGTTTGTTATCAGAGGAGGTGGATTCATATCACTGGAGAATCTTCTCTTCTTTGCCAAGACATTCCCGGTAAACTTAACTCTCATCACCTTTCTACTTACAGAACATTCATAACACTCTTTATGTAATTTCTCGGTTCCATTGGTGTGTAGACTTCGTTTCAGCGTCTGTTGAAGAAACAGGGAGGCAAAAGAGCGGCTTGGGAATATCCATTTGCTGTAGCTGGTGTCAACATCACCTTCATGATCATGCAAATGCTCGACCTAGAAGCCTGTGAGTATCCACTCACTTACTTTCATTTAAATGTTTTGCCTTAGATTGTCAAACAAAACGTGTTGCTTACTCAACTACATATGCAGCAAAGCCTAGGACATTCGTACGGTCAGTATTCTTACAAATGCTATCAGGTAAAAACATGGAAACATATATATCAGACAAGTTTTCTTACATGGCTCTTTGGTTGCTTGATTTTTTACTAAGTTTTTGAAAAATGTAGAAAACGAATGGGCTTTTGATTTGCTTTATTGCGTGGCCTTTGCGGTGATGGACAAACAATGGCTAGACAGGAACGCTACCTACATGGAATTCAACGTGAGTTGTGTTTTCATTATGATGTATACAATAATATCCTTATGATGGTGATGATGAGATGGATGGATGGATGGTGTAGGATGTGTTGAGATGTACGAGGGCGCAGCTGGAGAGAGAGCTGATGATGGATGATGTTTTCAGGATCGAAGATATGCCCTCCTTCTCTCTTCTCTCTTAAGTCTTATACCTATCAAGTTCTTGATTTGTCACTCATAGAGTTCAAGGAAGGAAACACAAAGAGGTCTATCTTCTTAGGAGTATCCGACATTCGAGATGAGTGAACAAGTTTGATATGAATTGTTGTAATCTGAATATACTTATCATGTACAAGCATTCGAAATTAATTAAGTCACATATGAATCCTCACCTCAATTCACTAGACCACAACCACGAGATACGAATTATTGAGTTGGTAACATTAATGTTGTTTAAGAGAAGCAAGAGTACCGTCTATTCGGGAAGGTTTCGAGTCATTAATGTTGTTTAAATCACAAACGGTGTTTTACCGATGGATCATGAAAAATCAGAAAATTAATTAAATCACCTCACCTCAATTCATTAATGTTGTTTAAGTCACAAATGGTCTTTACGGATGGATCATGGAAAATCAGGAAATCTATTCGGAACAAGAGTCGTATAGTACTTTGGAAGGTTTTGAAGGTTTAATGGGAGCGAGAAATACAAGAGCGAGCCAGTCGCCACTGTACTCGGAGATAGAGGCTCTCATTTGGGCAATAGAATATACGCGAATCTTAAACAGTTTTCTGTTACTTTTGCAATGGTTTGTTTTCAGTTGGTAAAAAAAGTTTCGGAACCCGAAGAAATGGCCAACCTTGTCAATTATTTGAAATACATCAAATCTTGAAGAGACGTTTCAACAGCTCATAGCTTATTCATATACCACGGACGCAGAATTCAAAGGCAGTCAGTTTAGCACACAGTGCAAGAAAATAACCGTCGTTTGTTGTCAATATGGATGCGGAGCTACCACTTTGATTTGCAAAGTCTATATGAATCATGAGTTGCTGACAAAAAAAAAATTATCAAACGCACCGGAAGTGCATAATCCATAATTCTACAATACTGGAACAACATATTCCCATATCCTCTCCTGACACACTCACTTCATTACTTATTTTTGAGCTTTTTAACTTCAGTTTCCTAGCTATTTTCGTGCTTTTAAGTATTATATCTTTGTGGCATTTGTGGTGAGAAGTACAGCATCAAAGGTCACTTGCTTTATTGCTTAGGGGTTATGTCATTTTGTAGCTACCGGCCATATATACTTTTTTGGTAGTCTACCCGCCATATATGGTTGGACGCCTAAAGCATGAAACAAAATAATTATACAATTATCCATGAACCACTACGCTACAGAATTTGATGTTCTTACTACACCATCCATACTAATGTGACATGCTTATTATCCAAGTATATTAATATATATATCTTCTGGCTTTTGGGAAGATAATATATTTTTGCAAGCTATCATGGACTTTTCTAATGCACCGACTACTTCAAAAAGGAGTAGTAAATTAGTATTGAAGTAGAACTATTTTTCTTTTTCAAGAATTTAATTCGTTAACCACTACCAATCCAAACGTAAAACCTTAAAGAATTTTACACAATCATTCATGCAGTCGGAAGTATACACGTGTCCTTGTCGGTATCTCCTTGAATATTTACGTCACGCGGAGCCCACAGCGAAGCATCTAGACACGACACGAAACTCAAGAAAATGATTCTCTTTCCAGGCCCAACCTCACCAGATTTATTCTCAACCGTTAGATCACGTGCACTAAGTCCATCCCTTTCGTTTTACAACCAATCCTCGACCTGATGTGAAAGATACTGTACTGCTTTAATACAATATAGAGAGAGACCACTAGTAGTGACCGGCAAGAGACTTCTGAACCAAATCTAAAGAGCTCTCAGCACAAACTAGGTAAAGAGCTGTTAAGTTGTTTCTTTGGTGTGTAGATGGAAACAGAGAAAAACAGCAAGGAGCTAGGGCTTAACCACCTAGGGTTCGTGAGAGTTGCAGCGATCCAGGTTCTTGTTAGCCTCTCAAACCTATACGACTACGCCAAACAAAACTCTGGTCCTCTTAAACCGGCGGTGGGAAAGGTGGAAGGAGCCGTCACCACCGTCGTCACCCCTGTCTTCAACAAATTCAAAGATGTTCCAGATACTCTTCTCCTCTTTCTTGATCACAAGGTAAACCCCAGTTTCAAATCTTCTTCCATGTTCTTGATTGGTAGATCTGATGACCTAGTTTTGGCTGAGTCCTTACTTTTTTTGCTTTCTAGGTTGGTGAAGTTTCGAACAAGTTTGATAAGCATGCTCCTCCACTGGCTAAGCAAGTAGTAAGCCAAGCACATGTACTGATCCAGGCGACTACAGAGAAGGCTCAAAGCTTTGTGAAAGAGGCTCGTACTGGTGGTCCTAAAGCTGCCTTTAACTATGCTGCAGCCGAGTACAAGTACTTCGTTGTGACTAACTCGGTTAAAGTCTGGGCTAAACTCAACCAGTACAAACCTATTCATGCAGTGGGAAACAAAGCTTTGCCACTGGCTGCAAACTTGTCTGGTATGTACAACGATTTGGTGACTAACATGACCAAGATGGGTTACCCTGTGGTTGGTTATCTTCCTTTGGTTCCTGTTGATGACATTGTCAAGGCTTATGAAAAGGAACAAGATGCAGCGCAAAAGAAAGGAGATACTACCCCTGCTACTGATGGGAACAAATCATCTTCTGATTCGGACACTGATTGAAACATTTGTGAGCCTGGTTTGTTGGGTTTGGTAACTTGTGTAAATGATCTTATTAGGCTCTTTCTTGTTCTTCTTTGATCACAGAACTTGGTCTTGCAGTGTTTCATTTGTTGTTGGTTGATGTGTGTATTTTCTATCTATGTAACAAAGAAGGTAATAATATTGAGCAACAAAACCTTTAAGAATATTGGAAAGTTGTCGCATTTAAGAAAGTATATTCATATCAAATATGCAAATAGAGAATCAAAACAGCTTTACTAAGAAACAATCTCTCATTTGAATACAAGTCTTCAAGAGTTATTATTCGAGTTTGTACCAAGCTTCCAGGCACCTGAAGAACAAAAAAGGAACAAAGGGAGACATACGCATCCTTCCAGACAGCATCATAACAATCTTCGCTCTGAAACAGACAAAACAGACTGATCAAAATCGAGGTCCTTTAGCAAACAACAGCTAGTCATGCTTGAATATGAAGCTGAAACTTAGATATTGAAGAAAGACTGCAGATTCCAAGAACATATGCTAAGGAGAGGTGTACAAACTCCTCATATGAACAATACACAACACTCCACTAAGCGGATGAACCAATGGCTAAGCCCAACCACCAAATATATCTACATAGCTTAGTCCATCAAGCAGAACAAAAGTGCAAACACTAATCATTCACAGCATTTCAACAACCCTAAATACTCGAAGCATATATCGATCTTGGCAATTCATCTAATCACAAGACACAAATGCAGCTATGAGTTGCACACTAGAGAAAATCATATATATTCAAAAGCTGCATATAGTGACCATAAGAGAACTCACCACTGTTCGATCAGTTTGAAGATGAAGAAGAAGGGTGGTCCTTGAGGAGATCGTCATAAGGGTCCCTACGACCAGCAACCTGACTGATCTGAGGATCCCAACGAAGCTGAGCGTTGTGACGCTCAAAAGTCCAGAAACCATAAGGACGAATAGGCAAAGCCCACATCTCCTTAATCTTCTTGCACCTCTCGTGCATCTCATATATGTGCTCCCTCGCTTTCCTGTCTCTCACCTCCGGATCCTCCATCAACCTCAGCACCAGATTCTCCGCAAACTCCATTATGAAACCCATCTCGTTCCCCAAATCACTGCAATTGAAAAAAAACAAAATAAAACCAAACTTGCTCAAGAACTGATTTTGAAATTAGGGTTTTCTATCGAATTCGATTCCCAATCTAGATCTAGGTTAGGCTGCATCAAAATCTTTACTTGAGGCGATGAAATTGAGATTGGCATAAGCCCTTGGGAGTGAAAAGGAAACTTACGATTAGATACGAAACCAGAGGAGGAAGAAGATCGCTGATGCTCTGCTTTGGGATAGTCAGGGACCTTTTAATAGAATGAGGAGACTCGCGGGCGTGTGATGAAAGAGAAGACAGAAACTGCGTGCTGTTTGGTACTTAGTAACGAGGAAACAAGACGTTTTCCTTTCCTAGAGCCGCCACGCGGTTTATGTCACGTTTTTACTTCTGCAGACACTACTACCCTTTCTGTTGCTATTTTTTTCCAAAAAAATCTCATGCCACTCGGTTAGACGATCAGTGCCGGTGCGGGCCCTGGCAAGAAGCCAAGAAAGCATGCGCTTCTGGCCTTTAATTCTATAAAAATATTTTAGCCGAAATAAAAACCACTCTAGCTCGACTGGGAAGAGGTTAGTTAGTTTGAGTAACATGTGACAAGTTCGGTATAAGCTAACACTTTCTGTTCTTTTTATTATTGTAACATCTAGTGGGTCAAAAATATAATGTTGCTTCTGCCCCACCAAAAGTCCAAAAAGTCTGGGCCGCTACTGAAGACGGTAACCCAATTGTACTGTATATTTTTCAGATTTGTGAAATGTTATCTTAATGAGTCTGAGAGGGCAAATCTAATAATGGGTAAACTGTGTATGATAACTGCATCTGGATATACAAAACGTATTTTGAATGAGTTGTGAAATCCATATCTTTATATGTGGGTCAATCAACTGGTCTATACTCTATAGTGAGAGTAGAATAAAATTTTGGAGATTATATGTTGCTGGTCTCAAGAGGAAGGCTGGCATCTATGAATTATTCCAAACAGAAACATAGGTACAATTCCAACCTTTTTTATTAATTCTTTGTTAACCAAAGAGCGATCGGAAACTAACTTCGCTATCCATACAGTGGTGAATAAAACAAACATGATCTAAAATTTTCTTAAACAAATATCTCCTTTGATTACTTTAGCAAATAGTTTCTCGATTTTCCAAGAGCCGCAATACCCGTTTTGCCAATAATGCCGATTGAAATTATCTATATCCCAAAAACTGATTACTCTAGATTTTTTTCTGACATAGTTTATTCCAAAACATTCAGTGCATTCTTCAATGGTACGAACTTCAATTAGTGGAAGTAAAAGATGCATTTATTTTCGACTACTATGAATTTGGCTAGGTATCTGACTGAGGTCAAATTTGTGTTATCCGCAGACAACATGGATCCAAGGACTCTTGTTAGTATTGTTACATGGAAATATGGCGACTTCTTATGCAAAAAATACATTCAAAATCGTTTGGAAGACCAACTGTTCAATGGTTACAGTGAGGTTGAAACTACAAGATCTGTGGGATGATTTGGAAAAGAAATACAAACCTTTCAGTGACGGCTTTGGAACTTCTTCACAGTAAGATTTCTAAAATTTGTGATGGTTGATTAACCTTTCAAGAAATCGGTGAAGAAGGAACGAAGCTATGTGAGACCTTCAGAATGAATTGATTCATTGGGAAGTTTCTTCGTAGTTGGGAAGACTTCAAAAATTATCTTGCTTACAAGAAGAAGACCTTGAAGTTGGCAATCTGATTCCTAGGCTTCAAAATCAGTCACTAAAATGTGATAAAGATGGACGAGTTTATACTCATGACGCTAATGTAGCTGAGTAAAAGAATAATGGTTAAGGAAATGCAAGATTCAAAAATCTGGGTTGAATAAGTTTTCCCAGTAAACTCCCAAGAGCTTCAAGAAACAAGTATGATACCACTCAAATTATCCTAAGTAGTGAATTACTTTCTTAAATAAGAGGTTCAGTTGCAGTACTTAGGGATCGAATCCACAAAGAGCTAGGGAACCTATTAAATCTAGTCAAATTATTAATTCTAATTGTTTGTTGTTTTATGGTAGTAAATAGCAATCCTAATTGAGTAAGTCTATTGCTCGACTAACAAGATGACTGGGGGTGTAACTTATTGGAAGATATTAGATGCAGAGTTATGGTTTCTATTCAGATGTTGGAGATTATAATCCTATAGATGCCTAACAGTTGCATGCATGATATATTAGAGCTCAACTCCTTAATCACAGTGATCAACGATGGCAATGTTTCACTGGTTAACTAACTAGATCTTGGATCTCAACTGTCGTCTTTTGGTCACAAGAAAGTGTCGATCGATGATCCTATAGGGATATCGATCGATACATCTTTTGCAATATCGATCGATTTTCAGAAGACAATATCGATCGATGCTTCTAGCTAAGCCCTAGGCGCAGGTTGATAATGCTCACTAGTCTGCTAGATCAGCGGTTAGCATCTTTCTAGCTGTCCTAGCATGACAAATTAGATTCAGGACATGATGGTCAAGGATGCTTGACTCATGCTAATTCCTAGGTTCATGTTCTAGTTAGCAAGGCTAAAACAAGCATTAATGAACAATCAATCAATGA
>NC_027749.1:16234016-16234996 GCF_000695525.1 Brassica oleracea var. oleracea | reverse complement strand
TTATATTGCAAGATCAGTGACCAAGATTGGACAGGCTTCCATGAATCAAGACTTAATGGTGGTTGCCACCAAGCCCTGTTCACTTCTTTTTGACCTATATCCAAGAATTCTTTGTGAAGCGAGCCTTGAAGATTGCCGCCTCCAAGTCCCGTTCGAATTCTTTTATTGGAATCTATATGAATCAAGCCTTAATGATTTTAGCCACCAAGTCCTGTTCAGATTCCTCCTAACTAAATCCTAAGTCCTAATTAAGTAATAAATTTCAGATTTTTTTTTTAACTAACTAACTACTCTAGGGTTGAAATAGAGAGATGAAATGTGATAAATGAATCTACACAAGGCGTTACCTTCCAGACTTGTCTGGTCTATTGACCCAACTGAAGAATATCTGCTATGTCCTCTCTGGATACTTGTAGAATTCTCCCATCCATAGCTCTTGCATGGCCATCTGGGTCCCTGAAAATACCAAAATTCATCAGGAGTTAGAAAACCGTAATCAGTACTCATATTCTTCTTAGTAAATAAAGAAAGATTAGGTTTAGAATGAGAATCAATCGATGTTGATACTGGAGTATCGATCGATTGTAGACGTTTGTCTGCTGAATAAGGGTTTTTAGATCGAATGCTCTTCCTTGATGTTCCTCTGTTTGTTGGAGCATTCATCTTTTATGCTATGTTATCGTGAGAAGTAATCTGGGGTGCAAAACTCCTTATATAGGTATTGGTAAACCTACGTGGAATTGGAATATTTCCTTTTTCCTTTTCAAAGGCGGCGGCTTTAATATCGATCAATTTACCTAGTGTGGTATCGATCGATGCATAAGATCGTTTTGATGGATAAGGGTGGGTATCGACCGATGCTGAGTAGACTCTGTCGATCGATGGTGGAGACGTGTTGTTGAAGGAATGGCTTGAATATCTTTCATCATGTATAGCAATCTCTATAGCTCTTTCCTTCCAGTAATCCTCATCATACTCCT
>NC_027749.1:16230614-16232319 GCF_000695525.1 Brassica oleracea var. oleracea | reverse complement strand
TGTTTCCTGAGTCTGTGGTGGTGGATTCTGGTAAAATGAGTTTCCATAGCCTCTGTTGTTGTTGCTGAAAGGTTTCTGGAACTGTGAACTCTGGTTACTCCTCTGACCATTGCCATATAAGTTTTTGTTTCCACCCTGGTTTCCAGACCTCAGAAATCCAGTACCTCCAATGTAGTTCACATCTTCTTCTCCTTCCATGTCTACAACTACTTCTCCTTCAGCTGAGCAGACCTGCTTCCTAAGAAGCTCATGAACCACATCTAACTTTGCTCTAACTTCGTCCATCTGCTCTTTCCCTAGGGATGCAACAGACTTCTTCCTCTCAAAGTCATATTTCTTGGTGCTGCTGTTGTTTGCTAGATTTTCTATCAGTCTCATAGCCTCCACCGGATTCCTGGTGTTGAAGTTTTCCTCGCTAGCTGTATCAAGAGCCATCTGATACCTCAAGGCGATACCTTTAAAGACAGTGCTCAGCAGTTGCACTTCGTTGAATCCGTGGTGTGGACAGTCTTGCTGGAAGAACTTGAATCTGATCCACGCATCTTTGAAAGACTCTCCAGTCTCCTGCGCGAATGTTGCAATTTTGCTCCTCAAGTCTTCAGCGGCCTCATCGAAGAAGTGTTGCAAGAAAGCATTCTTGATGTCGGCCCAGGATGTTAGAGATCCTGTGGGTAGCTGCTTAAGCCAGTGCATCGCTTCTCCAGTCAGAGAATACTTGAAGAGCTTGCACAATAGGTAGTCCTCGGGGACTCCATCCATACGAATAGCAGCGATAAGAACCTCAAACCTCTCTAGATGGTCCATAGGATGCTTGTGCGGTAACCCAGAGTAGGGTATCTGCGACACGAGTGTGTAGTACTGAGGCTTCAGCTCAAAATTCTGATTCTTAATCTCTGGAAGTCGAATAGCTGATTTGTTGGCGAAGTACTCATCTGGACGATTGTAGTCAGCCAATGCCCTTGGTCGAGCAGCCTCTTCTACAGGTTGAGCAGCTCATGTAGCATCAGTATCGGGGATTACATTCCCCTGAGTGTCTAGTTTCTGACCTGATGCATTACGCAGATTACCATCCTGGTCATACAGGTTTCCATTCTCATCATGTCTGAGAATAACAATCGCAACCATGTTTCGCGACCGATGATCGATCGATGTACGCGGTGTAGTATCGATCGATGTCAAACGATGTAGATCGGTCGACGATGAAGGTTGTCGGTCGACGGTTGGGTGTGAGAATCGGTCGACGTGAAAGCTGTTGCGTCGAGCTATGTGGAACGTTGGTCTTTGCGGATCGTTCGTTCCAAGTGAGCAGGATCTTCTGAGAATAGCAGGTGTTTGTCCTTGTTGCTTCTGGTACTGCTGGGCATGCACCTGAAAAGACAAGAGAAAATTTTGTGTCAGAATGGGGGTTGAGAAAAGAATAAGAATTAATAGCACTAAATCTAATGGCGATCAAAGCTCCCCGGCAACGGCGCCAAATTTGATACCACCCAAATTACCCTAAGGAGTGAATTACTCTCTCAAATAAGAGGTTCAATTGCAGTACTTAGGGATCGAATCCACAAAGTGCTAGGGAACCTCTTAAATCTAGTCAAATCATTAATTATAAGTGTTTGTTGTTTTATGGTTTAAAAGTAAATGGCAATCCTCATTGAGCAAGTATATTGCTCGACCAACAAGATGATTGGGGGTGTAACTTATTGGAAGA
>NC_027749.1:16208604-16230244 GCF_000695525.1 Brassica oleracea var. oleracea | reverse complement strand
AACAATCAATCAATGAATATCACAACTTAGAAAATCTATAGTTGGGGCTAATCCCTCTAACCTATTTGAACCCTGAATCTAACAAGCGAACTACTCAGACATAGCTAAGCAATTCATGACACAAAATATAGATAAAAACTGCATAGAATAGAATAGATGAATCAATGGAGTTCCAATCACAAATCTCTCTATGATTTTCTCTCCTAAAACTCTCTGCTGAAAATAAGAATACAATGGTGGCCAAAAGCTCCCTTGCCTCCTAACACTTAGGCAAGTACATAACTATTAGGTTAAAAACTCGTTAGGGGTAATCTTGTAATTTGGTGAAGCCTTGGGTTTAAAGTCGACTGGAACCAAGTCGCTCATCTCGCGTCTCGACATCGATCGATGGTACAGTATGTACATCGATCGATCATAATCTTCAATCGTCGAGGCTTCTCTTCTGTATCGATCGACGACACTGGATGTGCATCGAACGATTGCTTCTTCTTCGTATCGACCTCTAATGGTCAGCTCGGATGAAATCTTTTTTAAGCTCCTAAATGCTCCATAATCATCACTTTACTCCAAAATGCTCCTGAACCTGAAAACATACCTAATATGATAGAATATATAATATATTGATAGTAAAATACTTATATACCATGGATGAAAATGGGTCAAATCCATGGTATATCAAAGTACAACCATTCACAAACAACTTATTGCTGGAAAATGTAGCTATTGTGACAAGATATGTGTGATGTTGTCAGAGAGGCCAACATGGTCGAAGATAACTCTAAAATTTTTTGGTATGACACATATGCCATTATGTGCAAAGAGATTTTCAGTACCTATCAAAAGTGTAAACTGATGATTAAGTGATGATAAGAAATATATCCAATCCATTAAGGTACAAGAAAATTTGTGTTGAAGAAGACTTCAAGCATGGAGGTGACTCTCACTAAGTGAAGCATGTTCCATACCAAAGAAAGAATCTAATCTCCGGATCTCTCATGAGTAAATACAGTTTTAGAATCAACTTCGAATCCAACCAGCTGATCTTCAGGAAGTGGGGTGTTTATAGGAATTTTTTTTGGTTAAAAAACAGACTAGTCAAAAATTTTTGTAATGATAGTCCTTAGGAAAATGATCTACATGATTCCCAAGTTTCAATGAATAAGAATCTAATTGTTTATGTCGCAGATTCTTCTAAATATTTTGCATGAACGTTTAGGTTATGTGAATTAAAGTCTGAGCAAAGAAATATGAACATAATCCCAAAGTCCAAAATTAGCAAAGACAAATGTGAAGTTCGTGTCCAAACAAAACTCATGAAAACAACATTACCTCTCATGTTAGAACAAATAACATAACCTCTAGGCTTTATACACATATATTTGTGTAACTTGAAATATTTACAAACTAGAGGTGGTGAAAGTTCTTTGTGATTTTCATAGATGATTGCACAGAATATTGATATGTCTATTTTTTACGTAGCAAATGAAAAGTCTTGGACAAATTCAAAAAGTAAAAATTTGAAGTCGAAAAACAACTGGAAAATACTATCAAAATAGTCAAAAGTGAAGATGTGAATATGATGAACCTTTTAATGTGTTTTGTCAATTAAGCTACATTATCTACATGTTTCCTATTCACTAGAATAAAATGGAGTTTCAGAAAGCAAGAACCAAACTCTGAAAGAAATGATGAGTGCAATGTTGAAGGAGTATGGCCAAGCCCAAATCTGTGGAGAATCTTGGGGGTTGGGGAGCGCTTCTAACCACAGACTATGTCTTCCACAAAATACCTCATAAGGTAACTGGCAAAACGCCATATAAACTTTGGAAAGTAATGTACTTTCGTACATGTACCTCAAAGTGTGGGGTTCTTTGCAAAATTTGCAGTACCACCTCCTGAAAAGGTCTTGATTGGACATTAAACTGCGGATTATTGATTCATTGGTTATTCACATAACAAGAATTCCTATTGGTTTGTGGTACCTAAATAGGATATACCAGACATCCATGTCAATGCGATCATGGATTCAAGGAATGTGTTGTTCATTAAAGACATATTTTACTGTAAGGATAAGCAATATCCTAATGCACTTGTGAAGAATGAAATGTAATTACCTCTGTTGATGACACAAGTACTTCTAGAACTTCTGTAACTGAAGCAGAAAATATTAAAGACCAACCTAGACGAAGAAAGGGAGTTCGTAAGAAAAATATTACATTGAAGAATTCATGATGGTATTTATCGTTCGGAATTAACTGAGATCTTACACAAAAGCTATGTCTACACTTGACACATCTTTTTAGAAAGATGCAGTCAATAGTGAATTTTATTCAATAATGCAGAAATCATACCCAAGAGATAGTTGATCTACCTGAAGGGTTTAAAGCTTTGGGGAATATATGGTTTTTAAAAACCAAGTTAAAAACTGGCAGCTCAACCAATAAGTACTAGGTCATACTTTTGGTACAAGAATTCAGACAAAAAGAAGGTCTAGATTTTTTCGACATTTATTCTCCAGTGACGAGAATAAATACAATCCGATTGTTGATTGAGATTGCAACATTAAAAGACTTTGAAATCCATCAAATGTATGTTAAATTTTCCTTTTTGAACAAAGATTTAGAAGAAGAGACATACATAAAAAGAATTGAAGGTTTCGTGATTTTGGGTCAAAAACATAAAATTTGTACGCTCATGAAGTCGTTTCTATGGGCTGAAGAAAACACCAAATTAATGGCATATAAATTTTAACCGTGTGATGATGTCAAAATGTTTTTGCATCAATGAATGTGATAAATGCATTTACTTCAAATGTACTCCTAATGGTATATTTTCTATTGTGCTTGTACGTGGATGGCATGCTCATCATTGGCGGCAACAAAGTTGTCATCCAACAAACCATAAACATCTTCCATAGTCAGTTCGACATAAAAGACATAGGTCTTGCATATGTTATTCTTGGCATTAAGATACAAAGACTCCTGGCAGGATAAATTTATCTCATTATCATATGCTGAAAAGATACTCAAGAGGTTTAAGACTTACTCAAGTGGAACTTCAAAAACTCATGTAGACTCTCAACTGCACTTGACCATGGACGTAGGGGAAACAGTGTCACAAGTGGAGTATGTACGGTTAATTAGAAGTCTTATATACTTAACCAAGTATACAAGACCCGATCTAGCGTATGAGGTCAACGTACTAAGTCAGTACACAAGTATTCCACATCACACACACTAGAAAACTATAAAAGGGGTTTTAAATTATTTGCGATATATTAAAAAGTTATGGATTGTACTACGGTAAAGAACCAATCACTCTTGGAAGGATATAGCTATACAAACTGAACAGCAGACTCAAAGAAGTCAAAATCCACAAGTGGGTATGTCGTTATGCTTGGAGGCGCATCAATATCATGTAAAATTTTCAAACAAACTTTATTGCCCAAATTAACTATCGAATCTAAGTTCATAACTTTAGACAAAACACCAGAAAAAGCATAATGACTTCTTAATTTCTTGGAAAATATCTAGAGATCAAGTATTGAAATCATCAAAGGGAATCAATTTCTTGCATGTGACTAAGTAAATGTTTTATGGAAACCCAACCTATGTGATTGGAGATCCCAAGATGTCATTTCAAAGGGATACTAAGTCAATCATAATTTGATTTAAGCACTAAGAATTATTCAGATCTCACTATGATAAACAGTGTTTCAAATATTTAAGGTAAAGCAATGGATTTTTAATGAGATAAAACCATAAACCTTCATATATATGTACGTATAGTATAACAAGATACTTTCTGTGTATATGACATATACTACTGGCAATCACCTAATGACTGTGAAATTGGGCCGGTTCTAGGAAGATGATGTTCAGGCTATACTCTCGAAATTCACTCATGAAAAAACCATGAAATTTCAAAGTTAAAACGAACACAATATAGAACTTAACTCTACAAGAAGACGAAGTTGGGTTATATTTGTTTTTTCGGTCTACACAAACTTGAGTGGTTCAAGACATCATGTTTACCTCCTGGAAAGTAAATACAAGTACTGACAATGAGTTATTTAAGGCCGAAAGATGCTACTACTTTAGATGCAGTCAGTTTTCGTCATACTCTCGAAAAGTCTGTTGTCTTTTTCGTTGTTTAGTTTATTTAGTAGAGTCTATTGAATATGCATATTTTACTGAGTCTGCATATGTTTAGAGTAGTTTATATTCATGTTAGGGATTATTGGAATAAAAAAATTATAACTTTCTGGGATGAGAAAAAAAAGTTGATTCAATGTGAAAAGAAATGTGCAAATGTCTTTTAGGCTCTAAATAAAAGTCTTTCACTTAAATGAAATACAAAAGTAAAAATTCTCATTGCTTACGATAAGAGAGATCGTAGCAGATATATGGAATTCCCTTAACAAGATTCAATAACTTGTTGGGACACTATAAAGAAAGAGTGAGAGGAACCATTATGCAAACCATACACACACACGCCACCACCAGACCGACTAGGCTTGAGTATTGGTGATTGTGGGCTTTAGCCAACAAATTTTTTTTTGGAGCAAATTCATACCATGTGTATTTGCATAATTTCTTAGATAAAACTTAACATATTGCGTCTAAAAATTCTCGATAATTCTAAAGCGTTTAGATTGCATCCAATTAATTTCGGAATATTCCAGATAATTACCGAAAGATTTATGTTTACCTTTGTTGCGATAATTAGGAAAAATATTCTTCTTGTTTTCACACATTCTTATTTTGTCGATTAAGCTTACCTTCCCACATAAATAAATGCATCTCCTCTCCATTGATCACACCCTTAATCGCACACAAAGCTTCCAGCAAAAATCTAGTTTTATAATTAGTAAGCCCCGAAATATATTGTTCTGATAAATTCATACATTATGTTTGGGTGTTGTAAAACAGTCTCATTATAGAACATGCATATATTGTGGATGATTTATTGAGTTATACAAAGAGATTAAATCTCCTCTCTAT
Source organism: Brassica oleracea var. oleracea (assembly GCF_000695525.1). Taxonomy (NCBI): domain Eukaryota; kingdom Viridiplantae; phylum Streptophyta; class Magnoliopsida; order Brassicales; family Brassicaceae; genus Brassica; species Brassica oleracea. Next base: position 16,225,241 of record NC_027749.1, on the reverse strand, counting down.
AAAATCGTCTATTTCTTTAATAATCTTCTAAACGTTTTATACATTTATATTATCGTTTTAAATGCTTTCTGTTTTGTGATTTTCAGTTAGAATATTCAAGGTCCTATATTTTTAAAGTTTACACAAGTTTTTCCATGTCCAACGCCAAAATAAATTCATCTTTTCTCCCACCCAAACGCTCCTGTATTATCTGGCAATAAAATCATTTGAGGATGTAAACTTCATGATAAAAGTTCCTTATAATTGTCTTTTAGTCGTCTACAAATTTCGTCTGAAAATACAAACTTAAGATCAGTTAGTATACGAGAGAAATATTTTAATTTCTAATAAATAGTTGTTTCTTTGTACTACTTTAGTGGTAAAGAATATATGCAATAATGATAAAAAAAAGTACAACAAACCAATGATGGCCAATAAAATCAAAGATATGTTTTATGCTAATGTGTTGTTGTTGTGGAGTCAGTGACGTATCAAAGGGGGTCCAGACGTTAAACTTTCTGTTAATCAAAAAATTGATTTGCAGTGAGGATTTCCGGTCTTCCTAATTCATTTACGAAAAGGAAAAAAAGGCCCGAGTCAATGAAGAAAAGAGTTTTACATAGATCGCAGACCCATGATGTTTTGTCACCCATTACTCTTAACTTTATAATTGGATCACCACTTTATAATTATTAACCGCTGCCTGCTGGTACAAGTCTCTACAATGTTCAGTTTTAAGTTACAAATTTACTTTGAAAGCTGGATCTCAATTATCAAGACACGTTCATGTGTCTATTAATTATTGTCGTGCCGAATTAGTATTACCAAAATCTTCTGTTAGGTGTGCTCTCAATTCAATCTATCCCGCACTAATAGTGAAAGACAAAGATTTGTGTTTCCACTAAAAAGCACTTAAAAGTGCTAAACATGTCTACTATTTTTTAAGAAAAATTAATTAAACTATCACATTTTTAATACTACTTTTCATATTTACTTCAACCACATTTAATTTACCTTAAATTTAAAGAGTTAAATAGACAATTATATCTCTAGGATTAACTAACAAATACACTTTGGGTGTAAAATTGAAGGTGGAGTTTTAGAGGGTGGGGTTAGGATTTTAAAAAATAAATAAATACTTAAAATTTTAAATAAAATTTTCGAGTTTCAAAATTTTTTTTTGAAAAAATCGAAAAAAATAAATTATAAAAAGTTTGAACTTAAAAACGTGTAATTCAAAAACTATAAAATAAATATTTAAATAATTATTTATATTTATAAATTAATAGCAGAAAATGCCTTTCACCTCTTTAATGAAACATCATACTTTAGGTATTTGTGATAATATTCCTCTACTATAAATAAACATGAAAAATGGTACAAAAAATAGATAAAACCTGAAGTTCCCTTTTTATTAAAAGGACTAAAATTTTTAAACTTATAGCACAAGATTTCCATATTCTAATTATGAATCGTATAAAATACACATCAAAAGCTCTGTAAAATAATAGCCGATTTAATAAACATGTTTAGTTAATAAATTATTTTGAATTGACTATATTTAAAATATAACATAATCTAATCAAATAATAAAATTTTAATTATTTTTTACATAAATATTTATAGTCTCACTAATATCATAATATTATAATTGATATATACTTTTCTAGTTCACAATAGATTATGTTTTAGGAAAATTTATTGTTTTTAATTTATATTATATTTTCAATTTTTTTAAAATACTACTTTTACCAATTTATATTATACATCTTTTAATCAATAGTTTAACTGTTATTATAAATAACTTATCATGTTATTTTAAGATATTTTCTAAACTTAATAAAATACTAAATATGATGTTATTAAAATTTTATTTTATGTATTGCATTTTTTGTATTGTCAATAAACTTAACCAAGTGGTCTTGACCTATTGGTAAAGAGGTTCCAGCTGGAGTTTTCGCCCTGGGTTCGATTCCCCTTGACCACCCATAAACGCTTTGTGTGGCAAGAAAACTCAGATTTCTATGAGTCTTTTGGTGATTAGTCTTTAGACCTAAAAAGCTGTTGGGATCACAACAACAAAGTTATAAAAAAAAATTGTCAATAAACTTTCAGAAGATTATAGTATTATTTTCTTAGCTTATACAATTCTGCCTTTATCAACACGCACTTCCAACATTTTCTATCCTTAGTAGAACAATATGTGTCAGTTATTCAATTTATACAAAGTTATAAAAACTATTTATAGATGTAGCATAAAAACTTAACTAAATAAATTTAATAAATTTTATTTTAGCACAATTAAAAATTAATTATTGATCAGCTGAGAATAATGATTGCAATCTAATATACTAAAATAAACTAGGTGTGGTCCTGCATTTCTGCGGGCTTGTATATGTTCTTAATATTTTTCTATTAATGTTAATTTGTATATTTATACTAATTTATTTAATTAGTTATAAATATTAAATTCTTTTTTGTATGTTTTTGGGGTTTTAACCAAATCTTAATTGCTTATTATATGGACTTATTTTTCTTTTTTATACACGATTCTTCTATATTAAAGTTGAATGATTTGCTTGATTGAATCCAAATTTAACAGTTTTTTAAATATTGAAGAGCGATTACATTTGTCTGATTTTAACATTTTTGGCTAAAGTACCATAGTTTTAGAGTTTTTTTTTTGTTTATTTAGTGTCCTAAATTAAGGTAGATGCGAAATATTTAAAAAAATTCTAGAATTTATTTTGGGCGGTTCAAGTGAAATCATACTCATCTTATGTTATTAAAAATATGAAGAAATACATATTTTTGGACACATATAACTATGTAGAGAATTCAGATAAAAATTCAAAAATACATATCACCGGTGATTTTTAAGACTGATTTAAAGAAGTATGATACTTGATTTGCATATCCAAACCACAATGTGCATGTTAAACATGTATCATTACATATTAAATATTCAAATCATTATGTTATAAAAATTAAATGATATAAAATTAAATTAAACGCCGCTTAAAATCAATATTGTGTCACAAATAGTTAATTTTAATTTAATTGAAGATCTTCTAAAGGTCAGACATTCAAAACTTCACCAATAATGTCTAAAACTCAAAACATTAGAACGAAGAATTGATGAACATACATAACATAAACATGACACAACAATAAAAACAAAAATGATATAGAAAACTCACGGACTAAAACTTTCTTTTCATATTGACGTTCTAATCTTTTTTTTTTAATTCCTTGAAGTAACTATTTGCCAACTTTTTTGGGAGATCATCACAAGAAGGGAGTTTGGTTGTTCTATAGAGTTTTATCTTAAAAGGTAAATGATTCATTCTATATTATGTGGTATAGTCACTGATAGTGAAACTACTCATTAAAAAAATCCCTTTGATCAAAATTTCTTCAAAAAAAATTGCCTAAAATTATGGAGAATATCATCGGTCAATATCTGAATTTATAGTCACAAAATAAAACGAAATCATCTATCATGATGTTTTTTCAAATTATATAATTTATATACATGATTAGAACCATTGTTTTGAGAATGTTTACGTGATCTTTTATGTTTCAAAATATTTATCTTTTTCTTCTTTGTAAGTTTGCCATTTGTATGTTTCTTATTACGATTTGTAATCGAGCATTAAGCTTGTATCGCTGGAGTATAAGCATAAAAAGTTTTTATAGTGATAACTAAAAATATTAATTTACATACACCAGTTAAAACCTGAGATTTTTTTCTTTTTAACTACTCACCCATAAACTAAAAGTAATAAATTACATACACCTATAAAAGGCTGAGTCTTGTTCTATTGTAACTATTAAAAATGTTAACTTTTTTGGGACTGATGAGCTAATGTTAACAAAATACAAAACAATATATAACTAACGAAACCATGAACAATATAACTCTTTTTAACATATAAAAGCGGATAATGTTTTGTAAAATAATAAATAAGATAATATCAAATATTTATGTAGATCATACATCGTAGTTATCATAAATGTTTTTCTTTTGTAAAATATTATCTATTTCATTATTAAAAGAAAATTAGTTACATTTAAAGTTTTGATAGAATTTTTAAATCTCTGTTAATTAATATATTAAGATAATCACTAAAATTGTTCATTAAAACTAATAGTTCTATAATTTATTTATTAAAATTAATGACACATCCTAAAATTATGGAGAATATGAAAAATCACCAAAATCACTTCTTAAATAATAGTATAGATTATTAAAACCGATCTGAAATTTTATGTCTAAAATAATATGTCTAATTATAATATAAAAAAATTCATTTAAGAAATTTTTTTATTTACTTTATACAAATTATGTGTTCTCCTTAAGCCCTCTCAGAATACTAATAGTATCAACCACACTCGGCTCAGCCACATACACTTGCTGAAACCTTCTCTCAAAGGCAGCGTCTTAGACACTGTATAAACCAAACTACAAAGACATGTGTTGATGTATGATGCAATATGGGAAGAACCTCAGTCAAATACAACTACTATTATGTTTTAGTGGCTTAATATTTACGAATATGATAACAATGTGACGGATTCTCTAACAATATGGTTAACGATCATAACTTAGGTTTCAAAGTCTGAAATGTCCATGACAATGAATTGTAGTATTTTTAAAATTTTTTGTTGTATTTGCTTTTAAAAAATAAAAATAGTTTACACATAATTTGTATAAAGTATGAAGATGATCTCGACACCGTTTCTAAGCTACAGAAAACTCAGAGATACGCTGACATAATCCACAAAGTGGAAGATGCTCTCAGCAAGGATTCATATCTAACTATGTCAGAATTGACGATCCTCTATACAAACTAATCCTCTATACAAAAACCGTGTTTATGCTGGTAGTGTTTGTTGAAATCAATCAATAAAGAATCTACGGATTATGATTAGATTCTTGAAGTTTATGAGAAATCTTAAAAGAATCAAATGAAAAAAATGAAACATCAAAAAGAGTTTATTGATCAAAGATTGTATTAAATGAATGATTACAAGTGTAAATTAAATCTAAGAATCCATAAACTCTTTGTAAGAAGTGTTCTAGGTCTAAAATGGAGAAGAGAAGATCATTTCTCATAAGGAGATAGCTCTTTAATTATAGAAGAAAGATGTCTAGGGTTTCATAATGAAGTGAGCCTAATTCAATGTCTAATGGGCCTCGAGGGAGGATGTAAATTCACCCCCAACATCGTGGACTGCAACCAGCTCTCAGTCGATATCGAGAACGAGATCGTTACCGTCCACGGCTTTATCCGTTCCAAGTACAGACTTAGGTTTCCAGAGCTCGAGTCTCTTGTGCATCACGAAATCGAGTACGCTAGCGTCGTGAAACAGATAGGGGACGAGTAGGATCTAACCCTAGTTCCTCTCAAAGGTCTCTCAGCGAGTACCACCGTCTCTGTTTTACTCACTGATTCGACCACAAAGGGGAAGCCTCTCCCAGATAATGTCCTGCAAAAGACTATTGAGGCGTGTGATCGAGCTATTGAGCTTGATTCCACGCTGAAGAAGATTCTTAGATTCGTTGAAACCAAGATGGGATGCATCACACCGAATCTCTCAGCCGTTGTGGGGAGTTCTGTTGCAGCTAAGCTCATGGCCACTGCTGGAGGATTATCTGGCTCGCTAAGATGCCTTCTTGTAACGTTCAAGTTCTAGGTCAGAAGAGGAAGAATCTCGATGGATTCTCTACTGCGACTTCGCAGTCCCGTGTGGGTTATCTGGAGCAGACTGAGATCTTCCAAAGCACTCCTCCTAGACTTAGGAAGCAAGCTATCAAACTCTTGGCTGGAAAGTCTACTTTGGCAGCAAGAGTCGACGCTTGTAGAGGAGACCCGTCGGGGACAAATGGTAAAGCTCTGAGGGAAGAGATTCAAAAGAAGATTGACAAGTTGCAAGAGTAATAAATATTCATTTAAGGAACTATAAAACAAAAATATTCCTTATCAAAATTGATAAGAAACAAAATAATAAATATTCATTTTCATTCATTTTGTTTTGTTCCTAGGTATCTTTTCCTATTTATTTTTATTTTTATTTTAATGGTCACCCGTTAGAGCTTTAGTATGTAAATAGAGAGGCATACTATGATTGATAGATGATTATAAAGAAACCATACATTAATTTTTGTCTTAGGATGCCTAAGATATACAAACACTATCATTGTTATACTTTCCAAATAAATCATTAGTATAATGAAACTTCGTTTGACCCATAATTTTTTAGATTTGAAGATAGTTTTTGATATATATTTGTGACGGATATATAAAACAACAAACACAAATGTACAACGATGGGTTTCACTAGTGTTTGTATCAATCATAGTATGCGTTATAGTTGTTTTATATATCCCCAAAACAACAAACACAAAAAAGCAAACACAAAAAGAACCCCCAAAAGATTACATCACTAGACATATCAGACTCTTGGAAAGCTAATCCATAATGTATATGGGAGTATACTTTTTTTTTATCTCTCATACCTTTATTCGCTATATATATTCATATTTTATCAAAGTATATGTGTAGTGTGTTTATTTTCTTTTATTTGAAAACAGGATTAGCTTTATTGCTAAGGGCCATATACCATGTTCTAAATGCACCCGGATGCCAAAGAAATCTCCCAATTTAACGCAATTGAAAGGTCACCGTAGCAAAAAATAAGGTGGTGATTTTTTACCCAAAAACGAAGTGGAGAAAATGAGAAATTCGATGTTTAATTATGTTTAATTTTGTTAAACCGAATTAGCACGATCCAAAACTTGCAGTTATCAGAATTTCAAGTTTAGAATCAAATTTTTCTGTAAAAGATTTGCTATATGTAAATAAAATCTACAAAATCTATAACAATAAAGTAGACTTACCTCCTTCCTTAGGCCGCCATGTCACTAGAGTGAGATTGGCGTTTTTGGACACGTGTCATTTTCATCTAAATGTTTTGTTTTGTTTTCTGGTGATGTTTATGGGCTTTGGTTCATTTACGAGTTTCTTGTAATAAACTAGCTCCAATACACGTAAGAAGTAAAGCCCATATCATACTCAGCCCAGACTTCTAACATAGGGTTTGATCATGAGGAACTTGGCCAACTCTTTTCTCACTGTAAAATCCTAGCCGTTCCCCTTCAACTCTTTATAGCTCCTTCTGAGAAACGTATGCAATTATGACATTCAATCAATGATGGCAATGCCTCTTCAATTCCTTAGCAGGTTCAGTGATTGAGTATATATACATACCCTGGGAGAGGATTCACACACATCTCTTTGTTCCATCAAAATCATTAAAAGGCTTTTTGTGAAAGTTCCAAAAATGGCTAATCAACTTCTTTCACAACAAGAAAACACGAAAAATCCCGACCGAAAAAAATCTGTCAGGAAATTCCGACGAAATTATGACAAAAATTTGTCGGAAAACAATTTCGGTAAATTCGTTGGAACTTCGTCGGTATTTGGTCATACGATCCCGACAGAATACCTACAAAATTCCGACAAATATATGACCGTTGCAAAAAATTGACACATACCGACAAACTACCGACGCAATTCCGACGATTTTGGTATTCCGTCAGACTTCTGTCGGTATATTCCGACGGGATACCGACGGATTTAACAGCTGTCGTATTTCCCGACGGAATACCGACGAATTATGTAGCCGTTAGTATCCGTTTAAATTACCGACGGAGTACCGACGGGTTTTAAACGTTAATTTAGCCGTTGTAATTCCCGACGGAATACCGACGACATTTTTCGGTAGGGAATTTTTCCAGATTCACTTATAAATACGACCTCTCCTTCATTCATTCAAATCACAAAAAAACAATATAAATCATGAGTATAATTTTCGTTCTTGGCTAGATCAACCTCATATGGATCCAAATACAAATTTACTTACGGAGGAATACGCACGTGGTATTCAAGAATTCATGGGGGTGGTTCAAAGTCAACCGGAAGCAAGAACAAGTAAGTATTTATTATGTCCATGTTCTACTTGTAAGAATAATATCCGTGTCAAAAAATGGAAGTATGGAGTCATTTATATCTGAAAGGGTTTACACGTGGTTATAAGATTTAGTATCTTCATGGAGAAAGATTTGAGTATGGTAGTAGTAGCAAACCTAAAACTGCCGATAGGTTAGATGAACCTAGCACAGATGTAGATTTTGGGATAGGGACTGTTCAGATGGTATATGATGCATATAGAAAAAATTTACCGTTTGGTGAAGAGGAAGGAGATAGACGAGAACAACCCAATTTAGAAAATTTCCCGGGTGAAGAGGAAGGAGATAGACGAGAACAACCCAATCTAGAAGCCAAGAGATTTTTTGAAATGTTAGATGCAGCTAAGCAGCCATTGTATCAAGGATGTAAAGATGGGCATTCACCCTTGTCATCCGCAAGTCGATTGATGGCGCTAAAGACTGACTATAATTTGGCTGAAGAATGTGTGGATGCGATTGCAGATTTTGTTAGTGATGTTCTACCTGAAGATAATCTTGCACCTGGTTCATATTATGAGGTAGGAAAATTGGTCGCTGGTCTTGGCTTACCATATCAGGTGATAGATGTATGCATCAATAACTGCATGATTTATTGGAGAGCAGATGAGAACCGGGAGAATTGTAAATTCTGTCAGAAACCTCGTTATCAGGATACGAGTGGAAGAGTTCCGGTGCCATACAAATGAATGTGGTATTTGCCGTTGACTGAAAGATTAAAGAGGTTATATCAGTCAGAACAAACAGCAGAACCAATGAGATGACATGCAGAGCACTTAACAAATGGTGAGATAACACATCCTTCCGATGCAGAGGCGTGGAAGCATTTTCAATCAACATATCCAGAATTTGCATCTGAGGTAAGAAATGTGTATCTTGCACTATGCACAGATGGTTTCAGCCCATTTGGAAAGCACTGAAGACAAAATTCATTGTGGCCGGTAATCGTGACACCTTACAACTTACCACCACATTTGTGTATGCGACGGGAGTTTTTGTTCCTCTCAATTCTCGTTCCCGGGCCAGATCATCCTAAGAGATCACTGGATGTGTTTCTTCAGCCATTGATATATGAGCTGCAATTATTATGGGAGCACGGTGTTCATACATACGATGTTTCGCGGAAAGAAAATTTTCAGATGGGAGCAGTACTTATGTGAACAATAACTTATTTTCCAGCATATGGTATGTTATCTGGATGGACCACGCATGGGAGACTCTCATGTCCTTATTGCCAAGACAACATAGATGCTTTCCAACTAAAAAATGGTCGGAAAACGTGTTGGTTTGACTGTCACAGGAGATTTCTACCACACGATCATCCATATCGTAAGAGTAAGACATTGTTTACAAAGAACAAGAGGGTGTTTGACAGTCCACCTGAAGAAGTAAGTGGCAAAAAGTTGAAGGAACAATTAAGAGATTTTGGTGCAGATAGAACGCCAGACGTGGGTGGAAACGGACATGAACCGATTTATGGTGTAGGGGAATATCATAATTGGCATAAGAAGAGTATTTTCTGGGATTTTCCCTATTGGGAGACTCATTTGTTGCAGCACTGTTTAGATGTCATGCATATTGAGAAGAACTTTTTCGACAATTTGATGAACACTATCCTTGATGTCCAAGGCAAGACGAAGGATAACTTGAAGTCAAGACTGGATTTGGTTGATATTTGTTCTCATCCCGAACTTCATGTTGATGAGCACTGTAAAGGTCCTATTCCCATATATCGACTGGATGCAACTGCAAAAGAAGAGTTTTTTGATTGGATAACACACAGTGTTAAATTTCCAGACGGTTACGCATCAAGTTTGCGTAATTGTGTTGACAAGGGTGAAGGGAAGTTTACTGGCTTGAAGAGCCACGATTGTCATGTAATGATGCAGCGCCTCCTTTCTTTTGCGTTTTCCGCACTATTGCCACGAAATGTCCACGAAGCAATCGCAGGTACTTTAAAATTTAACATAGTTAAATTAATTGTCATATTATTTTTTAATGCTTATATATATATATGCTTATGGAATTTGTTTTCTTTGTGTATGTAGGGATAAGTGCTTTCTTCCGTGATTTATGCTCGAGATCATTCACATCAGATGGTATTCGTAATTTGGAAGTCAAAATACCGGTGATCCTTTGCAACCTCGAGAAGATATTTCCTCCATCATTTTTTGATGTTATGGAGCATCCTGCTAATCATCTTGCGAGAGAAGCGGCACTCGGTGGTCCCGTGCAGTACAGGTGGATGTATTTGTACGAACGGTATATGTTTCATCTGAAGAAGAAGGTTAAGAATTTAAACAAGGTGGAGGGATCAATAGTGGCTCAGTGCATCAATGAAGAAATCTCAAACTTTGCTGAATACTACTTTCCATCAGAAGTTCGAACAAAAAGTCGAAGACCTGCACGGCATGATGATAGAGGTGAAAGGACAACTTATTATGTTTATGCGCCAAACATGTTTACACAAATTAGACGACATAGTGGAAAGTCAATGGATCAGATACTTACTGTGGCTGAGCATGCTCATTTGCACACATATTTGCTTACAAACTGCGAAGACGATCTTGAATATGAGAGGTACGTAGATTTAAAACTATGAATTATTTGCAATATTTTTGACACATATCTAACATTTTGTGTTTTTTACAGTATTTACTTGTCAGAGATGCGCTTAAAGTACCCGGATGCGACCGACGAACAACTCGAACAACTCAAGCAAAACAACTTTGCAACATGGCTTTCTGATTATGAAAGTGTCTAATCAGTAATTAGTAGTAACTAATCATTTTACTTATTATCTTTAATGAACAATAACATTTTTCTTGTTTTTATAGGTAAGTCATTGTTTTGCTATTGGGCACCCACCTAAAGATTGGTTACGTGAGATAGTTTGTGGTCCAAAATTTGTTGCGAAGTCATATCCGAGATATTGCACTCGAGGATAGGCATTCAGAGTTCTTAAGGAAAATACTGCGAGGAGAACTGTTAATTGTAGGGTTTCTTCGTCATCCGGAGACGATGTGTACTACGGTAACGTACCCGAGATTTTGGAAATTCAGTACCCGGGAATTATTGGCATGAGATGTACTGTCTTCTACTGTGAGTGGTACGACAACGTTGTTGGTCGCGGAGTAAGCACTGACGCATTCGGTGTTACATCTGTACATTCGCGACGTCGACTGGATTATTACGATCCATTCATTCTTGCTTCACAAGCTGACCAGGTATGTATTTTGAAATATATTTTCCATCTAAAGTAATCATATATAATTACTTCGACTTATATAATTTATAATATTTCAGGTTTGCTATATTTGTTATCCACGGATTAGGCAAAGGAACGATCCTTGGATCGTTGTCATGTCAATAAATCCCAGAAGCTGAGTACAAGGAGTATTTGATCCACTACAACAACGATTAACCGAAGAGGATGGCGAGATTGGAGAGTTTGACGAAGACGATTCAGATTCATCATGTTCATCATCAGATAATTCCTCAGATGCAGAGTAGATATCTCTTTTATGAGAATGTATCTGCAAATTACTTTTAAACATTGTAGATTTCTTCTAAAAACAAATTATATGGGTTTAAAACGTTGTAGATTTTTAATTTAAAAAACAAATTAAATGGAATTGAGGTTTTAAAAGTTGTAGATTTATTTTAAAAACAAATTAAAACAAATAAAGTTAATGTTACAGATTTTTAAAATATATCTATATAACAAAAGCATATATCAATAGTCAGAAACCACAAAATTAAGGTTTCGGGAGGTTTAACCTCGGGATTTCGACGGAAAACAGATGGAACCCTGGAATTTGAGGTTTCCGTCGGTATTCCGTTGGTATTTACCGACGCATTTCTGATGGAACCCTGGAATTTGAGGTTTCCGTCGGTTATTACCTACGCATTTCCGACGAAACCCTCGAATCAGAGGGTTTCGTCGGAAATGCGTCGGTAATTACCAACGGAGTACCGACGGACATTATCAATTTAGGGTTTTCGGTTTGTCACAGGTATGTTTTTTGTTTTATAGATGGATTAGATGTCATATATAAGATCAGACAACAAATTTAACCATTGTATTCTGACAGTTTTAAAACTTTGAACATGACATATACAATCATTCAATCAAAACCGTTCGAACAACATCATACACTTTTAAGTTGGCTTGTGCCAGATCTCAGAAGTTGTAATAGTCAAATTAATTTTAAATATTTTTTGAGAATGTTGTATGATTATATAACATAATATATCGGTTGTAGAAAGGCGTATAACAAATATATATAATTTCGATACCCTGTGTAAACTCTAAACCGAATCCGTCGGTATTTCGTCGGAATATTCCGACAGAAAACCGACGGAGTAGACAATACCGACGAAGTACAGACGGATAAGGTCGTCGGTATTAAGAAAATTTCTCGGGTCAAGCTGTACCGCCCAAAATTTCGCTAAACCGGCAAAACTCAAATACCGAAGGAAAAAACCCGTCGGGAGTCCGTCGGTTTTCTCGATAAATACATAAGAGAAAATCTCTTCTTCTTCCTTATTTCTTCCCCTTTTTTGTCTCTCTCCGCCCAACCTCTCCTCCTCCCTTGCGATTTTCGGCGATTCCCTCCTCCTCCCTCGCGATTTCCGGTGAAATCCTCCAAATTCGACCTCCTCTTTCACCCAATCATGTAAGATTTTCAATTCCTTTAAGTTTGTTCATGGGATTTCAATGGTTACAATGTTAGTTTTAGGGCTTATGTGATTTTGAGATTGATTAGGGATTTGGAAGTTAGTTTAGGGCCGGGATTGAAGTTTTGATTTAGGATTTGTGTGATTGAAGTTATAGATTTAAGGTTTCTGTAATTTGTATAAGGTTTTGGTTTTTTTTAATAAAACATTTTTAATTATATAAAAATTAATCTTATTTATAAAAAATCATTTTACTTATAAAAATTATTTTTTCATTATAAAAATTCGTTTTTAATAACTGGAAAAAAATATTTTAGGCTATTTAAATTAATTAAAAAAAAACATTTTAATTATTATAAAACTATTTTAATTATAATAAAACCTTATTTAATTATAAAACATTTTTAAATAATAAAAAAACTTAATAATGTTTTTTTTCTAGGGATGGACCACCTCCTCTTACACTTAGACGTCGTTCTCGGCGTACTTCTTCAGTCACTCAGAGTACGTCACCCGCTAGTAGCCCAGTTGCAGCTACCACTCCTCCAGCAGCCCCCACCCCTCCAGCAGCCCGCACCCCCCCTTCTGTAGCTTCCGGCCCTTCTCAAAGTTCAAGAGGAGGAGGATTGCCTACTACGATGACTGTTGCGGAGTTGGTTAGGCAACCTGGCCGAGAATCGCTTCAGCGCCTTGATCCAAATTATCTTTTTGTCACAAACACCACTTGGTAAGTATTTGTTTTAAAAGGTTCTTTCATTTTATATTCATCTTTTACATTTAATTGTGTTTGGTTTTATTTTGTAGGTTTGATTTATCTGGCAATGGTATCACCAACAGCCTTTTTAGGATGGAGTACACGATGCTAAAGCGTGGTTATCCAACTTTCTATGACATGCCTGACGAAGATCAAGAACTTTGGTTTCGGCAATTTGCGGTATATGTTCTCAATTTTTAATATTATAAAAAAAATCTACAATTGTAACTTTCAAAAATTTGTTTGTATTTATTTTGCAGCAAGAGTTCAATTGGGAATCAGGGATTACAGAACTAGTGAAAATTGCTTTCCGCCGCAAAGCAGCTTCGCACTACACCAAGCGGATCAATGAGTGGAAGCAAAAATTCGATGTTGGCGAGGTCCCGAAGCACATCAATCCAGACGTTTGGCTGGATTTGTGTGGTCATTGGACGAAAGATGAGACAAAGTCTTTATCGACAATCAACTCGCAAAATCGGTGTAGCGTGCGTGGCGGGAAAGGGATATTTGTCCACAACTTAGAGGCAACGAGTTTACAGACCCGAGCACTTCAGCTAGTAAGTTTCTAATCTGATTTTCTTATTCATTTTTAAATATGTGATACTAAATATATTGTTTTTAGATGAAGGAAAACTGTGGGGTTCCCGTAGATGATTTTGCCCTGATGAAGAACGCCTATACCAACAAGAAGACTGGCGAGATTCTGGATGGACTCCAACAAGAAGACTGGCGAGATTCTGGATGGACTTATTAAGGACGTAGTCCAGCTCGTGGAAACTCGAAAAGAGAATCTCCTCGCGACTCAAGCTTCTATGTGTGAAGAAGGCGATTCTGCTTCTTCCAACTCCTTAACCGTAGAGCAACTCAACAACCTTGTTCTCGAGGTACATTCTAATTTCTTTTTGCTATGTATGTGTGATATGTGTGTGTGTGCGTATGTGTGTGATATGTATTCGTTATGTCTCATTCAGGCTATTCCAAGGAAAAAGGGCTGTTATGTTGGATTGGCTCGTCCAACCGGAGAGGCTTCTTCTTGTTCTTCAGCTCACTATCCACCCGTTGATGAGCTTATGGAGCAGATTAAGACCAAGGATATGGAGATTGAGTTCCTGAAGAAGGACACTGCTGAAATCCGGGTTGAGCTGCAGCAAAACCGAACGGCGATGGAGCAAAACGATGTTCTCACCCAGACCTTGTTGGAGAGGTTTAGGACCCGCTTCGGTGAAGACTTTTAGTTGTTTTTCTAATTTTCAAGAACATTTTTATTAATAATGTATAATAATGTTGAATTTATATATCTATAATGTTTTTAAATTCTAAATTATCAAATTTTTCTGAAATTAAATTAAGAATTATAAAAAAAAAAAAATTAAATTAAAAAAGGAATACCGACGGATACAATTAGCCGTCAGAATTTCTATAAAATCAACGAACAGGATCAGTCGGTAGTTTCTAGAAATTCCAACGGACTAAAGTCGTCGGTTATGTTTTCAATTACCGATGGACTTACTTCGTCGGTTTTTTAGAAATACCGACAGATTTACTTCGTCGGTATTTTCTAAACATTCCGACGAACTATCTTCGTCTGTAATTTCTAGAAATACCGACGGATATTTGTCGTCGGAGTTTTTAGAAAAAATCGACGAAATATGTCTGTCGATATATCCCGACGAAATCCCGACGAATTTCTGGATACCGACGAACATACTTCGTCGGGATTCCATCGGGATGAGCCTTTTCCGACTAGATTCTGACGGATTTGTCTGTCGGTATCACACAGTTTTCTTGTAGTGTTTATTTCTCTGAGCTCAAGGCTGGTTGGTGCAGGCAGAGTGTAGTAAGGAGGAACTTTCATTTCTGGGAATCTCGGAATGTGAAGAAAGGTGGAAAGCTGATGGGAGTTGATCTCCTACTGGTTGATGGAAAGTTAAGGAAGATTACATGCTGTTTTTTTCTTTACAATATTGGTATCTGTAATCGTCTTTTGAGAGATATTTTTGTTTTGTCTGTTTCGGTGGAAGTTGATTTGTTGCTACAGTGAACAATGCCTGGTTTTCCTATACAAAGCAATGGTGTTTTAAGCTTTGAGGAATGTTTAACTGATTTACAGAAATGAATTAGTCGGAGAACAAATTTCACATCGTACAAAGCAGAGACATCTTCATCAAAGAACATGCGTAGTGGGCCACAAAGTTGGATGGCATAACCACAAACTCTCTGTTATTTCCGTTTAAGTTCCCTTTGATGTTTAAAGCTCATTGTATAAAGAGCTTCTGAGTTCTTCCAAAGCTCATCCTATAATTCAGAAAACATAAAAAGAATACAAAAACAGATCAATATGCAATTTATTTCCTTCAAGAGATTTTCATTAAACATGTGATAACATTAAGTCATTAGAATATAAATAATCCCTTGATGATCCTTTAATAAATAATCCGATCAATCCCGTTTTACTTAACAGTTGATTAACCAAGACAATGTGGAGAGGGTAAAGCATCTTTGTCTTTTGTTTCTAAAGAGGAATCTTTGAATGTCTGAGAAATTTGTAAAAATGTACGAGGTAGATAAGAGATGGAGGAAGAGGATATGTTATTCACCCTCTTATGCAGCATCACTATTTTCCTTTTGAGAATTTTCTTGCATTTTTCCAAACAAAGAATCGACCAAACCCATCATCACTACAAGAAAACAGGGGGATTCTGATGGCCGGAATCGTCAGAAATTCGTCGGAATAGACCGATTCCGACGAATTTCTGACGAACCTATCCGTCGGTATCATTTTGTCGGAAAAAAGAATTCGTCGGAATTTCGTCAGAACTTCCGACGACTTTCTGACGAATACCGAGAAACGTCATTCTGACGAACTTTCGACGATATTACGATGCGGACACACGAGACCAGAGTTCATCGGAAAAACTATATACCGACGGAGAACGTTCCTCGGACAATTCCGACGGAGTGGATTCCTCGGTATATTCCGACGAACCAATATCCGTCGGAATATACCGACGGATATTGGTTCGTCGGTATATTCCGACGCCCAGAGTTTGTCGGTATATTCCAACGTCCAGAGTTTGTCGGTATATTCCGACGCCCAGAGTTCGTCGGAGTATACCAATTTTAAAAACGAATTAATTTTGCATTTTTATATATTTTTTTATATTAAAAATTAATTAATAAATTAAAAAAATC
>NC_027749.1:16199461-16208444 GCF_000695525.1 Brassica oleracea var. oleracea | reverse complement strand
TGCATTATCTCGGTGTTGAACTTCTTCTGGGATGCCAACTCAGCAAGGATAGTGGCATTCTTCGAACAGATAGTGGCATTCTCCGAAAGGATAGTGGTGTTCTGCTCCTCCAATGCCCCAATCCGTTCATCTTTGTCATGTAGCTCCTCGAGAATCATGGGATCGGCATACGGAGCTTGCAAAGAAGATGCCGGATACGAAGAAGCACGGCGGGCCAACCCAACTAAACGGCCTCCTTTCCTTTTAGGAACCGCCTACAAAAATATTTAAAGTTAGTAAATAGGGACAAGTTAGTAATCGACATTATAAAAAAAATATATTAATAAAAAAAATTACCTTTTCAACCATCTCATTTATTTGCAATAGAGACAAGTTGGTTGAAGCTCCCGTAGAATTCCGACGACTTCAAATTTTTGATTTTCGTCGGAAATTGGTCGGTAATCCATCACAAACGTCCGACGACATTGATGTCCGTCGGAATCTCCGTCGGAATTCGGCGTGTTTTCTTGTAGTGCATAAACAAACACAAACAGGAGGATGAGGTTCGTACATATGGTGACATGGAGGACTGTGAGCCATTGGATCAAATGCTGATGAGGAAGATGATATTGATCTGGTGGAGCAGAGTATAGCACAGTTTCTGGCGGTCCATTGTTCTGCGGAGGAGCACCACCACTAACACCTCCTCCTCCTCCTCCTCCTTCCATCACCACTATCATGGTCTATGAGCTACTTCTTTTCCTGTTTTCTTCTTCGCAGCTCCATCTCCTGACGGAAGTTAAGGTAGACCTTTGTCAAACGCGGCAAATTGGTTCACCTATCACAATCACGTCCTCCAATTTATAATAAAAATAACATTTTAAAAATTTAGACGTAAAGGTCATTTATTTTTACAACATAGAAATATTTATACTAATAAAAATAAAATATTTATATACAACTATTTGTTTATAATAATGATATATAGTAATTTTTTTATATATAATAATTAAACTATATAATAAATTCAATGTAAAAGTTTTATTATGAAGATTATACAATCAGTTATATCGCAATAATAGTTATTTGGATAACATGGTTTACTTGGTGTTTATATAATAACATATACACAAATTCAAACAAAAAAATATATTTTTAAATAACAATGAATTGAATTAGGTTTATAAGTTTCTTACCTAATTTAACGTAATTTTTATAATAAAAAGACTATTCATTTTTGTATCGTTCAAATCAATACTTACCAGAAAATGTGTATTAAAAGTATTACTAAAATTCAATAAACAAGCATATAAATGTTTTTATGTATTTCGTGTATTTCGTGTTGAACTCAACCGGCCGTACAATTCTAAGAAATTACATTTTATTTACTACTCTCATTTTTCCTTAGATGATGTGCTTTATGATTATGCATGCATGTAAAAATATTTATATTGATTGTTTTGCTTAATGGAAACTTATTAATTATTTTATTAACCACACTTAAACTAATAAATGTCATGTATTAAAAATAGAGGACATATCAATATCGAAGTAAAAGAAACCTTGAAAAAAAAGTTAAAAAATATATTTTGTGAAATAACAAAATAGTGAAATAAATATATAATTTGCAACGCAATCTGCTACTACTACAAACAAATAAAATTTTAAATGATATACAGATTGTGTTTAAGTTGATTTTGGTTTTGCAAAAATTAGTAGTGGAGAAGAGTCTGACATTAATTTTACAAATAAGTTGTGCTTAAGAGCTGCAATCTTTCAAAAGTTTCTGTAAATTGAGGAAGTTGCGGTAAATGAGTCTGACATGACTGCAAAGTTTCTGATGAATCAGTTGCTCAAATTTGATGACATCATTGCAGAAAGATGAGCTCGAGTACAAGAAGTTTCAAACTTGATTGCAACAAGAACATGATTATTGCTTGCATGCAAGAACAATATTGGGCAGTGAGTAACTTAAACAGAAATAGTAAAATTTGAGCATGTCTGATCCAAAAATGTTTATGTATTATAGATATACATTGCATATCCTGAATACAATGAACCAGAAAAGTTTTTTAAAAAAAGTTTAATGAGAAAGACTCATCAACTGGTAGTTAACACATCATAGCAACAAATTTGATGACCAAACAACATATATATATCACTGAAATTTAAATTATACAATAAAGAAAATTATTATCCAAAGACTATGAAATAAAATTTAGTTTGTTGACTAAAAATATTAAGTTATGTTGGGAAAAAGTATATTTGTATATTTGTGATAAAATTCCCGTCACATGCGTGATTACAAATTTAATTATATGGAATTACAAAATATAACATCATATATACCTTCAAACATTTATATAATTTTTATAACATTTAATGTCAAAAATCAGAAAGGTTTGAGAAGAAATACTCATCAAGTGGTAATTGACACACCAGATGATATGTAAAAAAAATATTTTGGACCAAAACATTTCAATATACAATGAAAAGGGTTATTCCAAACAATAAAACAATTATGGAGTGTAACAAACTTAATCAAATAAATATACATCAAAAACTAGACTAAATAAAATATTAAATAAGAATAATTTACATTATTTAGGTATTCTTAAAAAATGAAAATCAACAACATAAAATTATTACTCATAGCAATGAAAAACATATTGGCTAGAAAATCAAAAAATAAATAAATATCATCGTAAAATATGATATAAATATAATGTGATAGTGAACTTACCACTGATAATAAAATAATCATGTCAAAAACATATCAAAACAAATGAATTGAAAGATACAAAATTAAAAACAATAAAATGACGACCTATAAACTAATAAAGATACTCAAACCTAATAAACTTTCACATACACTCAAAACTTTCCCTTCGAAAATATTAGTCATGTTCTCATCTTCGAGCTTTCATTTTCAGTTGACCAGTTACTAATTTACCATTTAAACTTATTCATTGAACTGACAAACCATTGTCTTTCTCTTAATATTTCATTCGGTCTAACATCGCTGGATTGGTTTATATTAACCAAATAAACACATCACTACATGACTGGAATAACTAAAATTGATATTGTCAGACTAAATGTTTAATAGTTAATATATCATTCCATGTAAAAATAAATATGAATCACTATATTTTACAAAAATAAACACTCCGCGCAAAGCGCAGACAAACCACTGGTAACTAATAAAACCGTGAAACTGTGAAGAATACAAAAATCCTGGCAGAATATTAGATTAGTTAAGTTCGTAGATGTGAGGTGGAAAACGATAGTATAGTAATTTCATATCATTAAAATTCAAACTGCAAAAATGTGATGCATGGAAGACTATTAATAAGAGATAGTAAGATACTAACCTGTGGACTTATTGCACATCTTTAAAAAGTATCCCATCCCCTATATATTATTTGAGAAGCATTACAACTTTTTTTTGTAGCCACATGTCATCACACTAGAATGATTCTTAGAATCATTAGAGAAATATATTGGTCAATCTAATTATATAGTAAGCTTTTTATTAAACTAATAATAAATTCATCATTAATGTATTTTATTATTTTCTTAAATAAAATTTACGGAATTGCCTAATGTGGCTAAAGGATATATAGCAATTAATGATTTTGAATAATAAAGATTTGATAAAAAATAGTGTATCTTCTATCATATTTGTTTAATTTAAAACTATTAAATAAATTAAACCATTACAGTTATAAAAATTTAGATTTTTCTGTATATTTTATAGTTTAAATTTTTAAAAATGATTATAAATTACTAAAACTGTTAAAAGTCTCACATTCAAATTTTATGATCTATGGTTTAAATTTTTTGTTATGATAAAATATAAATGATTACAAAAATTATATAAGTAAAAAGTCTAATTTAATTAATTATTAAGATTAATATATATTTATATATATCGTTTTAAATTAAACTATAAACCATATATAATACAATATTTTTGTTTCAAAATTTACTTTGAACAATTTTTTTGATAAAAGTTTTGAACGATCATTGACAACTTATTTTTTTTTAAATTATAAATTACTAAAACTATTAATCCCACAATGAAAATTTTGTTATCAGTAATTTAAATTTTTTTCTATAAAAGATACAAATGATCAAAAAAATATATGAGTACAAATCATCATTTAATAGACATTAATATTAAAAATATGCTAAAATATATTATCTGTGTTAGTATCATTTAAATTTAATAACATATCCTATCAAATATAAAAAAAATATTTTTTGGATTAATAAAATTAATTTATATGTTCGCACAATTTAATTATATATTTAATAGTTACTGACTTTTAATTATTTAATATATATTTATTATTTCATAATATGTAAAAATATTTAATACATAAAATAATTTTTATATATAATTTTGATCCCGCGCAAGGCGCGGATCTTAACCTAGTGTATATTAAAGGAGAAACACTTTTAAAACTTATCTTAAAAGTTTATTAGCAAGGAATGTGACGTTGTGACGTGGCTTCACGAAAAACTTTTATTTAGTAAAACGCTTAGGTGTCACGCAAAGAACGTTTATCACCAAAACTGTGTATTTAATACGTTCACACTAACATTCCTTTAAAAGAACTTCATACCATCTATACTTTTCTCGACGAATATTTTTACGTGATAAACCTTCAACTTCAAGTTCGATTACTTATTCATCAATCCTCTCAATATAATCATAGCATCAATAAAGATTCTTTATTCCTCTCTACGTTTCTATTAAAAACGGTAACTCATCTAATCTATCGCCATTAAGTACAGATCTGTAGAGAAGACAAAGCGATGAAACTTTAGTACATGCCAAGTGTTAATGAAAGAACCTTTTTCTCCATACCTGCTTCCATGCATTTAGCAGAGCACTCACGTTCTTGAGAACCGCCTCTCAGTGCTGAAAGAGGACGTTGAAAATCTATTTTCAGATAAATATGTCGTACTCAGTTTTGTTACTGCTCGATGAGGTGATCTATGTTTCAAGGAGACTGAATCACTGTAAATCATCTCGGCTTAGTGTATTAGTCTTCTCGAGCAAGCAATATAAGCATGCGAGTGTCACCACCTTCGCCGCCATGAGAGCTCTGCATTAGACGACCTTGAAGATGAAAAGAAACTTCCTGGAACGAACCACCAGCAAGTCTCACGTGATAGTCGTATCTGGAACAACCTTTACAATTTAGAGGGTCAAATAACCTTCACTTTTTTTTATCATGCAACTATGTTTTCTGAATTTAAAGGAGTTATAATTTTTTTATTTCACACAGTTATTGTTTTTCTTATAATATGTTATTGATCCACCTTTTTTATTTTTTTTGTTAAACCCCTAAGTCCATAACTACTACAACGTGATAGGCGAAATATAAAAAAAATATTTTTCAAAACTTCTTCTTAAACTTGCAAACACTTTATATTAAATTTTAATATCAGTGAACCCATTATAAAAAGTCTCTGGCTTCGCCCCTGAGCACAATCATACCTTTAATTCTATCTAACTATCGCTTAAAGTATACCTTATGTTATATATAATCATAATATATGATTTTAATATTAATATAGACATCTTATCGCGGGTTACTATCTAGTAGAATATAAAAAAAAATCAATTAATATCTTTGTATGACTTTGATTATTTACCTAGTTCTATAAATCCAGATCAACCGTACGTGTTATGGCTACTACAATTAGAGCCGGATCTCTTATATATTAATTGAGAAGCATTACAATATTTTTTTTGTAGTCACATGTCATCACTAGAATGATTCTTAGAATCATTAGAGAAATAAGTTGACCAATCTAAATATATAATAAGTTTTTTTATTAAACTAACCATAAATATATTATTAATGTGCTTCATTATTTCCTTAAATAAAATTACGGAATTGCCTAATGTGACTAAAGTATATATATGACAATTAATGATTTTGAATAATAAAGATTTGATAAAAATAAGTGTATCTTATCTTTAATTTCTTTAATTTTTAACTATTAAAATAAATTAAACAACCATATTAACCATATAACAAAAATTTAGATTTTTTTGTATATGTTATATTTTGAATTTTTAAAAACGAGTATAAGTTACTAAAGCTGTTAAAAATTTCACATTCAAATTTTGTAATCCATGGTTTAAAATTTTTGTTATGACATGATACAAATGATTACAAAATCATAGAAGTCGAAAGTCTCATTTAATAAGTATTAATATTAAAAGTATATAAATATATATATCATTTAAAATTAAACTATATGTCATATAAAAATACGTAAATGTTTTAATTTTGAAATTTAGTTTGAACAAATTTTTTTTGATAATATATATATATATATATATCATTTTATTGTATTTTTTAAAAATATTATAAATTACTTACACTATTAATTCCACAATAAAAATTTTGTAATCAGCAATTTAAAGTTTTTGATATAATAAAAAAACATATGAGTAGAAATCATCATTTAATAGATATTAATATCAAAATATACTATATATATGTTACAATCATTTAAATTTAATTATATACCATATCAAATAGAAAAAAAAATCTTTTTTGGATTATAAAATTTATTTATATGTTCGCACCAATTTAATTATATAATTAATAGTTACTGACTTTTTAATTATTCAATATATATTTATTATCTTATAATATGTTAAAAACACGTAATACATAAAATAATTTTTATATATATAATGTTCATCCCGCGTAAAGCGCGGATGTTAACCTAGTTTGTGTGTATTTGTTTAAAACATTTTGATGGGTTTCCTTATTTTATGGGGTTCCCCATTTAGAAAATAATAATTATATGTATGTTATTAGTATTATATTAATGTTATAATGATAGAAATATTAAATGTAAAATAACAAAGTAAATAAAATTCAGTTCATGAAATTAATTATAAAATATTGGGTGAATTTTATGTTGTTATGATATATATAACATATGAATAAACTGTAGGGCAAATCTCATAAAAAAACCCTAAACGAGTTTTTTTTAATCAAAAAAAAACACACAAAAAGAAAATGATCAAAACATGTTTCATTAAAGAAGTAAATGATAGTTCTACTATTACTTTCTATATATATAAATATGAATAATTATTTAAATACATAATAAATAAATAATATTAAATTATTATTTTGAAAATATTTTTTCAGTTCAAACTTGTTTTTCTTTTTTAAAATTTTTATGAATCTTTTAAAAATTTATTTGAAATCTGAAAATTCTTTTTGAAACTATTTTTTTAAATCCCAACTTCCTTTCAACTCCCACCCCTCAAAACTAACCCATAAATCTATATTAAATCTTATAGGTAAGTGTTGTTTTAGCTCTTTAATGAAATATTTTGGTTATTTTGACCCATGTGTACTATATTTATAATAATAAACAAATTCATGCTTTCATAGATAATTTCTCTAAATTTTATACTATAATCTAATATTCTTTTTCAAAAATAAAAGATATATAGTGACAAAATTTATTTTTTAAAAAGTTTTAAAATATTTTATTTTGAATAGAGTTCGTAAAATCTTATGACCGGCTCCGATTGCAATCCAAAACCATGGCGATATGTATAGTTATCAAAACCTGAACGAAAACTATTGAGGCAACGCAATCCAAACTTATAAAATCCTGAATGATCAATCCTTTCAAGTTGCTTCGAAACACTTCGGGTTTTTTCTTTTTTTTTTTTTTAAAAAAAAAAAAAAGAAAAAACCCGAAGTGTTTCGAAGCAACTTGAAAGGATTGATCATTCAGGATTTTATAAGTTTGGATTGCGTTGCCTCAATAGTTTTCGTTCAGGTTTTGATAACTATACATATCGCCATGGTTTTTCTTTCTTGTACGTTTAGACAGTCCTTACATTTATAAGTCTGTCCAAGCAGACCAAACTTTGTTAAACTCCTCGTGACTTTTTTTTTCTTTGTTGGTATATAATTTACATTTCAACAAAAAAATGTTTTTCATTTGTTTTAGGAGTTTGGTATATCGTTATTCATCACTTTGGTCAAAATTGAGCGGGATATAGGCATGTGTTCTTATTTACTATTGCCGCATTAGTAACGATCGCTAGAATATATCGGTAATTTACCAAAATGTTAAAGCCAGTTACAAAAAAAGAAAAAAAAAAGGAAATTACCAAAATGTTTACCATTTGTACATCTTGACGCCAAACAGGAGACTGGTGATATGTATCAAAAAATTCCCATAATTAAAACAAAACGCTCGAGTCTTAGCGTCTATTGTGGGCATGTTATTGTTAATAGAATGATCTAGCATTTCGTAGTCTTTGAATAGACACGGTGCGGGCCATGGTTATGCATGTTTTATACTTTTACTAGTTCCTTGTATGCCTAATCATATCCATCGTTTATTGTTTTATTTAAGTATAGACTAGGAGACCTCTTAATGACCAAACAAAACATGTTCCAAAATTTTACCAAAAAAACATGTTCCAGAATAATTATAAGAGTTGATTACATAAAAGGGCACATTTTGTCTTTGTTTTACATACAAGACACATTTCACTTGTTGGACACTTTTTTTGTGGGGTCAGAGGTTGGTTTATCAAAATTACCCTTGTCAAAAACGGTGTTGTTTTGTTGGAGAGAACAAATTAGTTTCTGTTATAAATTAAGCATTGAAATGATCATCCACTTCTTTACCAAACTCAAGCACTATGATCATCCACTCTTTTACCAACTCAAGCATTATGATCATCTACTCATCAAACACTATGATCACCCACTCATTTACCAAATTAAGCACTATATTTGTTATTTTATGTATTGTTGTTCACTATAAATACCATCACTCATCTCACTCTTTTGTACACCATAAACAAGAACAAGAGTTTATAATCAAAGAACCATTACATCTTCTTCTTCTTCCTTATAATAAACTCTCTCCCTCATATTAGTGTTATTTGCTTCCTACGGGTATTAAATTCTACTCTTATTTAAATTTC
>NC_027749.1:16190471-16196971 GCF_000695525.1 Brassica oleracea var. oleracea | reverse complement strand
CACTATGATCACCCACTCATTTACCAAATTAAGCACTATATTTGTTATTTTATGTATTGTTGTTCACTATAAATACCATCACTCATCTCACTCTTTTGTACACCATAAACAAGAACAAGAGTTTATAATCAAAGAACCATTACATCTTCTTCTTCCTTCCTTATAATAAACTCTCTCCCTTATACTAGTGTTATTTGCTTCCTACGGGTATTAAATTCTACTCTTATTTAAATTTCTCGATACTATAAATTATAAGTTATTTCATAACAGTTTCTTTTTTTTTGTCCTTGTTTCCAATTGAATAATTTTTGTTGCATTTATGTTTTGAGAAAAAGGACTTTAGTTTCTACCATTAGATTAAAAAATTACTATTAAATCGAATGGATGAGACTTTCCACCTTTGGATTAAAATGATTACTATTAAATCGTATGGATGAGATTGAATCTTGGAGAGTAGGTCGGACGATGCTCGGACGAGTGGTCTGTGGACATGTAATGTATGGACGGATGATATTTGAACAGATGATGTGTGGACGAATGAGGAAGCAGCAGTGGGGTTTTGGCCACTCACGTTTTGAACTGGTTCACAATAGCATTCCTCACTCACCATCACCACTAGCAAAAGCATGAACATATGGCTAGAAATTATTTTGTGGGCAATATACGTAAAAAATGGATGAATTTTGTTGATCAGAGATATATAGATAATAGAATTGCGTATAAATTCAAATTAGAGATATAAATCGGAGTTTTTTGTTTTAATAATATCTTGGTTTTTGTGGACA
Source organism: Brassica oleracea var. oleracea (assembly GCF_000695525.1). Taxonomy (NCBI): domain Eukaryota; kingdom Viridiplantae; phylum Streptophyta; class Magnoliopsida; order Brassicales; family Brassicaceae; genus Brassica; species Brassica oleracea. Next base: position 16,196,186 of record NC_027749.1, on the reverse strand, counting down.
TAATCTTGGAAGCAAAATGTTGTGGACAACATCTAATTAACAAAAAATGTGGACGTGGACAAGTGAAAACTTGTAAAGAAAGTGCTGTAAGATTTGTATACAAGATTTGTAAAACCTGGTAGCTTATCACAATGATAGAAATGTGATAGAGATTATTTTAATTTTTATTATTTTAAAACTATTTTTACCATTCTTTATTATTTTGTTTCTAATATCTAAAAACATAGATAATTAATACAGTATATAAAACATGCATAAATTTTTTGTCTTGATGTTTTATAAAAAAAAATTATTAGATATTTTATGGACGTAAATAGTGTGGATATGAATTTTGTTAATAAGAGAATTGTTGTTAGGGGTTAAATAGTATAATTAAAAAGTATGGGACGAAATCAAGAGAATCTATAAGTAAATTAAAGAATGTTGGGGTCGAATTGCGTATATCCAAAACATAAAGGACCAGATGTGTAAAATAGAGGAACTTAACCATTGTTGCTTCACGAGGTTTCTCTGCAACGGAACTGACGACGAAGGCTCCGCCCAGCCGCCACGGCGGATTCAGAGCATGACGGCCACCGCGTAGGAGGTCAGAGTGTCATTATACTCGAGGAAAACGTATCGATCCTCAACCATTTTATGTCTTTCAATTTCTGGAATCCAACCACTCAATCAAAATAACACAAAAATAACTTTCAGAAAATCGAAATAGAGGAATAGAATTGAATCGGAAAAAAGACAATAACCAGTGACCTTGAGGATCTGGCCTTGAATACCGAACATCTTTTCTGGTAAATTGGACTGAACAAATCCCAGTGTAGTTTCATTGGAGGAAAAGGGAAGGAGAAAGAGGAAAGACATTCCAAAATTATATAAACTCTTCGATTGAGAAATTGGATGAACGATGTTGTTTGCAGTGAATCATCGTTTGGTTGTTTGGGTCTTATGTGCTCACTGACGGTTTAGGGGAGAAAGAAATTCAGAAAACTTAATAATAATCAAGATTGTCTCGCTCTCTTGTTTTTTTTTTTCTTTACACAAAAAAAAAACAAACTTTTAGAGTTAAAGGATAATAGAGACTTTAAACAAGTGAGAAGTGTGTCTCATATTGTAAGTGTTTTAAAATGTAATTGAAATCATGAAATGTGTCTGTAAACCTAAAAAATTCTAATTATAACGTAAGAAATCGATTGAGCGTTAGATATACTCTCACTCGAATTTTCTACCTTAGAAACGGCCAAGGAAGATGAAATCTAAGAAAAGTAAGCTACTTCACATTAATATCTACGGCTCTAGCAATATCCACTAAATATTAATTTTATCCTTAAATTTTTAAAATTATTTTAAAATATATTTTTAAATGCTTATAAATAAAGAAAAAAGATGGTAGCCGTTCATTGATATTCTCATCTTTACAATATACTGTTAAAATCCAGAAAATTTACCCTATATCTAGCCGTTGGTAATATTTTATCATAATCTTTCCACTAATTAAATAACTATAAGTACCCAGACAAAATTAAAAGAAGAAACAGTGAAACTAAATTAAAATCTAGCTGTTTTCTCTTACAAAACACTCTAGCTTCACTCTAAAATTTGAAAACCCTAGTTCCAGCCGGCTATTCCGGTGCTAGAGGCGTTCTTCCTCCACCCTCTCCTCGTTTTCTCTTTGCTTCCTTCTTTCCTGTCCAACCTTTGCTGATATACTTGTTTCTCGGCGGTTGATGGAACCTCTCCGACAGCTTGGCTCGAGCATCAACGGGGTCAGTTCAGGCGTGCTTTGGAGAAGCGGTGAGGCCTTGGGAAGCTGGCGAAGGAGGAAGTCGGCTTTTAGGGTTTCGGAGGAGCCAGATCTAGTTTTCCTTTCTTTAGATCTATGGTGATTCCGACTTCGGCGACGGCGCGTGAAGTGCATAGACGTCTTCTCAAGCTTGGAACCAGAGAAGATTTGGTCGGACTGTGGACATGAGTTATGTCTCCCGGTCCTCGGGGATATCATGTATCAAGGTCAGCGCCGAGGGAGTTGTCAACCGGAGGTGCTCGCCTATAGACGGTACGTGGCGGAGCTGCTACATCCCAGCGTCGGAGGAGGTCGGTTCGTGTTCTTCTGCGGTACGAGCTCTGCATTTCTGGAGATAAACTGTTAAAACTCTCACAAGCTGTCGCTGAGTCCCGCTTTTCAGTCCAGATCTCTGTGTCCGGTTTATGGCTGAGGACCGAACATTAAACAATGGGGGTGTGCGGTTATCTCGGGAATGCGCCTTTGGTGAAGATGCATTTGGTCACAAGCATCATGACTATCTTTTGGTACCACTTGCTTGTTTAAGAATTGTATTATCGGGTTTAATCATGTACTCTTCGTTTTAGTAGATAGTACTCTTTAGTAGATGTTGTAGGAGTTTCAAGAGATGGATCACTTCGAGTCTTGGGATGATTTCATTCTCACAGTGGTCTAATATACAATGGGGGTTTCAATTTGCTAGGATTAAGTCCAAATTAGTGACTAAATTTGATACTAGATTGCCTCATTGTATTAGTGGTATAAACGCTTGTGGTCAAGTATTTGTATCAAGATTTTGGTGAAATGAATGTTGTTTATGAGTAAAAAAAAAGGGTTAAAATCTAACAAGAAACATATAGAAAAAAACATTGTAGCCATTCACTGTTACTCATATTTACAAAAGATTAAAATACAAAAACCTTATCTAACCACTGGTAATATTCTATCATAATCTTTCCACTAACTAAACTAAAAAACGAAACTAACAAGAGCTTCGTTAACCTTGTCTCGCGTCTAATTAAAGCAGCCGTTAACTCATAGGCACCACCAATACGTTATCACCGTCAATCTGACCGTTGCCTTCTCCGTCATAGGCTGCATCTTGTTCCATCGGAGCACAATCCACTTTATGCCGGAGTTTCCAATCAAGCGCTTGACAAGCGCGTGAGCAGTAATTCACAACGCCACAAACAGAACACCTCCGGAACTCATGTTTCCTCGTCTCCGGCCGTCCACATCCGCCGTGAGAGCACAACCTCAACCCATCTCCGAGGGAACCTCCGCCTCTAACGGCGAACCAATCCGCTAAAAACTTATTCGCCGGATGTGTTTCTGGCGCCGGCACATTGCATCCAAAATCACTCAGCAACGGACAACCATGGCTTTGGTTAGGATTAGAGATTTGAGGCTGTGATAAAGTGAGCCACGATCGATGAGCTTTGATTCCGGAAGATAAAACGGCGGCGAGTTCACGAGCGTTGGCTTGAACGAGGAATCTCCGGCCTTCTGAGACATTTTGTGGAACACCGTAACCATCTTGGAAACAGTGACCAAGCTCACGTAGCGCGTCAACGTGTCCTAAGAAAGCCGCACGCGCGCATAGAGCTACTCCGGCTCGAAGATCCTTGTCGTTCTTGGAACCGCCGCTCCCGTTGAACTGGATCACGGCTAAAGAGTATAACGACGGCGCGTGTGATCCGATCGCTGCTTTTGCCATCAGCGACGCGCCGTTTCTTCTGTTTTGCAGACAGTAAAACCGAATCTGCACAAACAAGACATAACCGTTAACCAAAACAAAACAGAAAATTAAACAAATTTTGAAAATATTTAGGTAATTAATTAGGAAATTAATTTATTTAATGTTCAACTTAGAAAAAAAAAGAAATATTTAATGTTGAAATAACAAAATAAAAAGAGAAATATTTAAGAAGTTAATTAGGAAATTAAGTGTTTCAATTCCCAACTAACAAAACTGCAGTATATTTTTAATAAATTAATTAAGAAAATAAGTGATTTAGTTTCCACTATCAAAAGAGAATATTTAAGAATTAATTAGGAAATTAAGTGATTTAGTTTCCAACTAACAAAAGAGAAAATATTTAAGGAATCAATTAGGAAACCGACTAACCATTCCGAGAGTGTAGCAAGCTTCGAGATTTCCGGCGTCGACGCAGCGTTTAAGAAACCGGTGAGCTGCTTCCGACCAATTTTGAGCTTTTACGGCGAACGCTTTTCGAGACAATTTCGACAGAACAAGAGGACGGGCAGCTAAACTGTTTAATCTCTTACATCTGTTACACAAACCAATTAATTATGACTTAGACATAAGCGCTCTGTACGAATTGAAGATATTGACGATTAACCGGGAAGCTTACGTCATCAAAACGTTGATGAAATCAGCGGGGCTTCGAGATGTGGAAGCAAGTCTACGAAGGATAGAAACAACAAGATCTTCTGGGATTGAGTCTAGCAAATCGGATCCTGCTTTAGATTTCGGCGCCGAAGAAATGGGAGAAGAAGAAACACATCGCCGTCGTTTCCTTCCCGGCATAAAGACGCAGTCTCCGGCACCGGCGGAGTAGAAATCTTTCTTGGTTTTTCTTGCGGGCAACATAATGTTCGTGTTCTTCTTTGTCTTGAGGATTACAAAGCTCTGTCTCTCCTCTGGTCCCCTTATCTCTCTATCTCTTGGCTTATAAATAAACAGAGTGGTTGAGTTGTATCTCTCTTATCCCTGCGTACATACGTACGCGAATCAAAATGTCTTTTTTACCCCTGTAGTTTATCGTGTTTCCCGTCCCGGCCAAAACGCTATTGACCCAACGTCTGCTTTTTTATCGTAGTAGGCGGTTTAGGAGATGATAATAATGGATCGACGGAGGTACAAAAAAAAAACGAAAAGAAAAGCAATGATTGAATTTAATTGAGAAAATGCTCAAAATGACACCAATCCAAGTTCTTGTCTCAAAAATAGCATTCAAGATCCAAAATCACAAAACAAGGTTTCATTAAAAGGTTCATTTATCATAGTACCCCTTCTTTTATTTTCTAATTACATTTGTTTTTTGCTGAAACTCGGAGATCTTCATCTCTCTCAAGCGGCGACGGCTTCTCGGATCGGAGCCGATCATCTCTTCCGTCATCATCTCCACTTCTCCAGCGTCGTTCATCCTCAGAGAGTCGGCGTCATCATCTCCGCCGCCACTTAGCTCTGTTGTTGCGGCTTCTCGGATCGGAGTCGATCATGTATTCCGTCATCATCTCCACTTTTCCAGCGTCGGCGTCGTTCATCCTCGGCGAGTCGGCGTCATCATCTCCGCCGTCACTCAGTTCCATTTCTGCGGCTTCTCGGATTGGAGTCGATCATTTCTTTCGTCATCATCTCCACTTCTCCAGCGTCGGCGTCGTTCATCCTCGGCGAGTCGGCGTCATCATCTCCGCCGTCACTCAGATCCGTTGATTGGGTAATCAAAGGAATCCGCCGCCATCCGCCGTAAAGGTATTAAAGGAAATGCTGCTAAGATTCACTTTGGCTGCAAAGGAATCAGATTATTTCATTGTATCAAAAGAAGAAATCGTTTCAGTCTTTGGGACTTCACTGACTATGTGAGAATTTTTTGATTTATTTTGTTTTGTAGCACTATGGAAGTTCTTTGCGTCTGTGGACAATGGAGGTCAAAAGATGCATTCCAGTGGGAGTTTCATGTCGATTTGAACAGGAATGCATCTTTCATTTCCATAGAAGAAGATCTTCAATTTGAAGATTTGATGAAGATTGTCTCTGAAGATTTTAAAGAGGAAGTGATTGGTTTGAGTTATGGGATGTCGCTTGACATCAAAAGCACTGTTAAAGGTATATCATTTGATGGAACCTGTCGGTTGTGTGTTAAGGTTTGTATGATTTTTTCAACTAAATTATTCAAGATACCTTTCCTAAT
>NC_027749.1:16187843-16189540 GCF_000695525.1 Brassica oleracea var. oleracea | reverse complement strand
AAAATTCAATGGGACTTTATTGGCAGCTTGTGCTCAAGATGGGGATTATCATCTATATCCTCTGGCCTTTGCAGTGGTTGACGCAGAAAATGGCGCCTCTTGGAAATGGTTCTTTAGAGGTTTGAGCCAGATGATCCCGGACGCTTCGGATCTTGTTTTTGTATCAGACAGGGCTAACTCCATTGCTTCAGCGCTGGAGGATGTTTATCCCTTATCTCACCATGGAATCTGCAGGATCCATCTGCTCCGCAACATCACTCCTACATATTCAAAGACTGGTCTGCTTCCTCTGGTGGAAAGCGCTGCTGATGCTTACACGTGTCACGAGTTTTGGTTAATCTTCAAGGATATAAAGGATAAATGTCCTGAATTGGCCAAGTATCTGGGAGATTCGGATTTTAGGAAGTGGGCACGATGCTTTGCGCCTGCGGACAGGTACAATATCATGACTACCAACATTGCAGAGTCTCTCAATTCTATGTTGAAGCTGCCTCGTGAGTTGCCACTGATCTCTCTCCTTGAGACGTTCAGATTGACACTCACCACTTGATTTTTTGAGCGACGTGAAGCGGCTGCGAAACATAAGCACCTGGTTACTCCAAAAGTTGTGCAGAAGTTGGTATCCAGGTTTGGGGCTGCAATGGTGCTGAATGTGTATCAAGTTGATCAAAACGAGTTTGAGGTGAAGGATGAAACTATGAAGTATGTTGTTGATTTGGAGAAACGTAAATTCATTTATGTGGACACATATATAAGATGATTCACCTCAGCCTAGCAGCTAAACCACCTATCTTTCCAAATCTGAAACACTTGTCCCGACCTTGGTTCGATACCCCTTGGAATCAGATTTTTTTAAAAAATTATAGTTGAATACAGATAAAATAAATATATTCTGTTACGTACTTCACCTAACGATTGAAACGCACTTGGTCTAGTGGTAGACCTTATTCCGCATTTCCTCCCAGACATTTCAGGTTCAAATCCTGGGAGATGTGTATATTTTTATTTTATTTTAGATAAAAGAAATATATTCTGTTACTTACTTCACCTAACGATTGAAACACACTTAAATATGTTTATGTGGAAAAATCTACCAGATGATTCTCCTCGGCCTAGCGGCTAAACCACCTATCTTTCGAAACTAATACACTTGTCCCGACCTTGGTTTGATTCCCCTTGGAATCAGATTTTGTTTTTAAACGGTTCCTTTCTAAAAGAGACATCATTTATCTCAGTAACCGTTTAATAATCGAAAGATTGCTTTCTAAACCATTTTATAGTAATCGAAGGGTTACTTTTCGTTCTATATATACGAGGGACGATATCATATCTCTTTTTTTTACTGACTTCATTTCTTCTGTGTTTATTCTTTTCGATCTGAGTTAGTTTTCGGTTTTTCTCATTCATTCAATTTACAAACTTTTCTCATTCATCAAGTTTCAATGGAAGGTTCAAAGAAGATGATGAAGCGTCCCATAAAGGAGGTTTACGGATCTGATGCTTCCGAAGGTTTCAACAAAGGAAAGGCAGAAACTGTGAAACGTTACAGGGCTTTTCTTCGTTTGTCCAACGAACACAGGCTATTCGAAATTGAATGGCATCAGGCAGCCAGCAAAGCAAATTCCATTGCTTCCCAAATCGAGTTGCTTGAAGAGATTATCAAGGCTAAAGGAAAATTTGACTTCACTGCTGAGTTG
>NC_027749.1:16187393-16187790 GCF_000695525.1 Brassica oleracea var. oleracea | reverse complement strand
ATTGGTGTAAGCTTGAGGAAAAGTGGCTGTTGGATGAGTAATCTCATATTATGATATTATGATCTTCTCTTTTTTTTTTTATGTTTTAAGAATTCTCTTTTTTTATGTTTTAAGAAACCACATTATGATTTATTTTAAGAAACCACATTATGAGTAATCTCATGTTATCATCTTCTTTTGTGTTGTGTTTCAGTCAAAACAAAACAAAAACACTTATTAGAATGTAGAGGATTAGTGGTCTTATATCTGGTTAATCTCGGTTTCATATTCGTTTCTTGAAAGCCATCCTGAATTTGATAAATGCGGTTAAATTCATTTATGTGGACACATATATCAGATGATTCACCTAAGCCTAGCGGCTAAACCACCTATCTTTCCAAATCTGAAACACTTGTCT
>NC_027749.1:16181868-16183461 GCF_000695525.1 Brassica oleracea var. oleracea | reverse complement strand
CCCAAATGTGCACAAAAGCTTCCAAACATTACTTCAAAACTCAAAATATAAAACAATGTCTTGAGCATATACCTCTCGTGGCAAATTAGGAGAGAATTCTTGAGTCTGAAGGGAAGGGGTCTCATTAAGTGGCTCTCTCCCAGTCTTCAAAAAATCAGGAAAGGTCATCCCAAGTGTGCACAAAAGCTTCCAAACATTACTTCAAAACTCAAAATATAAAACAATGTCTTGAGCATATACTTCTCGTGGCAAATTATGAGAGAATTCTTGAGTCTGAAGGGAAGGGGTCTCATTAAGTGGCTCTCTCCCAGTCTTCAAAAAATCAGGAAAGGTCATCCCAAGTGTGCACAAAAGCTTCCAAACATTACTTCAAAACTCAAAATGCAAAAGAATATCTTGAGCATATACCTCTCGTGGCAAATTAGGAGAGAATTCTTGAGTCTGAAGGGAAGGGGTCTCATTAAATGGCTCTCTCTCAGTCTGCAAAAAATCAGGAAAGGTCATCCCAAGTGTGCACAAAAGCTTCCAAACATTACTTCAAAACTCAAAATGCAAAAGAATATCTTGAGCATATACCTCTCGTGGCAAATTAGGAGAGAATTCTTGAGTCTGAAGGGAAGGGGTCTCATTAAATGGCTCTCTCTCAGTCTGCAAAAAATCAGGAAAGGTCATCCCAAGTGTGTTCAAAAACTTCCAAACATTACTTCAAAACTCAAAATGCAAAAGTCTCTGCTTCCAGTAAGGACATTCGATCCTTCATGCTCTTGGCATTCTCCATCATTAACTCGATGATCTTGTTCAGTTTGGTATTTTCTGAGTCATCCTCAATCGAAGCAGAAGCTTGGCTAGTCTCCACATTTTCCGTCATATGAATCGTCATATGAATAAGAGCATCCAATGTGTCCAATGTGTCTACAGACCTATTTTTCCAATCATCGGCTTTAAACTTGTACCCTTTCTTGGATATATCTTTCACAGATTCCAACTTGTCACTATGTTCGTCTTCCATGGAGACATCATCTTCTGGATCATGAGGAATATGAGGTAGGATGCATATGACCTTCAACTGAAAGCATAAAAAAAGAGAAACCAATGAGAATAAGTTTTTTAAAAGAAGAAGCGAAATAAACAGAGAAAGATATCAGAACAAGGTCACTGTAAAAGCTTGTCTTTTTATGAGCTTCAATCTGTAAAACCCGTTCAAGTGATGGATTTTCTAGCTCAATGTATTTCTCACACAAGTAATTCGGTCCAGGAACATCAACAGTCGGTGCCCAATTACTGAACTTATCTCGTAGCAAGGGAATGGACTCTAGTATCCAAAGATGGAATACTAGAGGATAACCTTGCAACTCGAATTTTGAAGTATCCTCCAGGTGGTTTGCGACAGATTTTTGAATTGACCTCATGAGCACCAGGTAAGCGTCTCTTCCCCATGGATACATCATATCCTTTGCTTTGTTGACATACTCCAAAGGGAAAGCCCCTTTGTTGTTCTTCGGCAGCAATATGCTCTCTACCAGGAGGAGCATTGCGAGGCAAACTCTCTCATCAGAAGCATCTACTCTTGTCTTTTTGAACTGGTTCAACACA
>NC_027749.1:16179021-16181677 GCF_000695525.1 Brassica oleracea var. oleracea | reverse complement strand
ACAGTCTTTCCTGATAATTTCATTTCACTCCTCCCACTGAGCCTCATTACAGGTCCCAAAAACCCCTCATTACAGGTCCCAAAAACCCTCGTACTCTATCAATCTCATCTGCTGTTAGAATACTCTCAACAATGGAGATATACATCGAGGTTGAATGTTGGTTTATTGACACCATTTTTTCCTTTGGCTCTGAACCAAGAGGGTACTTGAGCTCAGGGAGAGTTAGTGTGAGAGGTAATGAATCTCCCATTTGTTTCTATCCTGCGTAAACAAGGGGAAAAAAAAATTCAAACTTTTCTGGAAGGCTTTCCTGAAACAATACAAACCCTTCCTGAATTGAGAAAAAGAAACACACACATACTTTCACAATACTATCCATTATCAATGCACCTCTGTCAATACCTCAGACCCAAATTCAAAAGCAACACGAACTAGGAAGGATATAAGTCATTTTTGATAGTAAAACAAGAAAAATTAAGAAGGCAATTATAAATATGTATAACTCTATCAATACCTAAGACCTCAGACCCAAATTCAAAAGCAACACGAACTAAAAACACACACTCGTGAACTCTCGGATTTCACCAAGCCTATACGCAAGCAAGAAGCAGTAGACAACGAGATCACTCACAAAGAAGCTTGAATCTGCAACATACCTCAGAGAGATGGTTTATGTCAGAGAATATTTGAGCTCCAACAACTTTGTTTTCCCACAATTCAAAAGCCTTTGCTTTGAGCTCCAACAACTTAAGGATATTTTCTTCGCTGGAAAACAAACGCAAGCTTCTCTGGTTAATAGGAAAGAATACCAAACAAATCAAATTCAACTTTTCGATTAGGAAAGCTAAGCTAAACAAATCAAATTCAACATTCAATAGAGTTGAACAAACAACATAAATGAATATGCAAAGTAGAAATCAAAATCAAAAACCCTAATTTCAAAATCCCCAAATTTTAAAGAGAAAACTCTAATTTCAAAAACTTACATCGTGAGATTCTAATTCGCCGGATCTTCGTGTGCGTCGTCGCAGATGAAGAGAGTCCTATTCGCCGGAGACGATGAAGGCGCGGCGAGGGTTTAAAGATGATCGCCGGAGAAGATGGAGGCGCGGTGAGGAGGAGTATCGCGTAAATGAAGAGAAAAAAATCAATTTCCTTTTTTTATTTTTTTTATTAACACAAGGGCAGTAGTGACATTCTACCCTTTAATGAATGTCATATATGTGATTTTCTACTTCTAAGGTTATTTTTGAGACAGAAACTTCAGAAGTGCTATTTTGGACAATTGCCCAATTTAATTTGAGAAATACCCTTAGATATTCATAAAAAAAAATTCTCACAAATATAGTCCCTAGCTATCAAAATGACCAAAATATTTTATTAAAAACAAATAAACACTTATACTCTTAGGTTTAAGTTAACTAATATAAACTTTATGGTTTAGAGTCAAGAGATGTAGTTTTTGGGTGGATTTAAAAATTTTAAAAATAAAAAATAAATATTAAAAATTTAAAACAAAAATTTGAAAAAATAGTTTCAAAAAACATTTTCCAATTTCAAAGAGAAAATTGAAAAAAAAATTATAAAAAGTTCGAATTTGAAAACATATAATTCGAAACTATAAAAAAAATTATTTTTGTTTTTTAATTTATTTATCTAGAGTATAAAAGTCTTTTACTACTTTAATAAAACATATTTTGGTCATTATCTTCCTTAGAGTAATTTTATGACAAAAACATAAAAAATAGTCTATTTGAAAGAATGACCCGTTTAATTTATGTAATCCATTTTTAAAAATGGTTTAAAGATAATAATTATGAAAATTTAGAAAAATCAACTCCGGAAACAATTAAAATAACACAACTCGGTTAAATAATTCTTTTTACAGGAGAGTTAGGTTTCTCTAGCCATCAATATAAAAATAAGTTGTGCCCATGTCGAGTGCCGACCCTAAAGGGGCAATAGATGCGATTGCCCCGGATCGACTCGATGTTCTTTCATATGTTAATATTTCCATTGTTTCATATTAGTTGGTGTTTAAATTGTTTGCACACCTATTCATTTTATTTTATTTCACATTAATTAAAGCTAATCTAACCAATAAAATCATTTAATCTCCTATATATTAAAAGAGGAACATTACAACATTTGAGGTAGACCAGCTCGGTCCCGGGCTCCAGCAGTTAATCCAAAGATGATCGTAAGCAGTCTTATCAATCCAGCTACAAAGGAATGGGATGTTCGTTTACTGGAACAATATATAGCTCAAGAAAATATTCTGCTGATCCTGAGTTTGGCCATAAGCCCTACCCATCGACGTGATACATTTTGCTGGAGTTACTCAAAGAATGGACAATATACTGTTAAATCGGGGTATTGGGTTGCTACAAACTTGATGAGGGATGAGGAGGATTTAGAAGTTCTACAACCCAGCATTACAAAACTCCAAGCCTTTGCTTGGAAGGTAAAAGCGCCACAAAAGATCTGCCATCTTATATGGCAATTAATATCAGGACAGGTAGCGGTAACAAGGAATCTGGTACGCCGTAACATGCGATGCGACAATTATTGTCCAAGATGTAGAGCACCAGAAGAGACCGTTACTCATGCTATCTTTGAGTGTCCACCGGCCTTACAAGCATGGGAGTTATCATCA
>NC_027749.1:16171529-16178655 GCF_000695525.1 Brassica oleracea var. oleracea | reverse complement strand
AGGGAGACAGCGTTACACTCAGAACTGGAAGCGCTACAGTGGGCAATGGAGAGCATGATACATCACTCTTACTGTCAGAGGTTTGGGACGGACTGCAAGGACCTGATTGCGATGTTAGAACAGCCACAAGATTGGTCCACCTTCTCAACAGAGCTGGAGATCATTCAAACTCTTCGGTTGTGTTTTTCAGACTTCAAAATCAGCTACTTCCCAAGGATGCAGAATGAGATTGCAGATTCGCTAGCTAAGAATGCACGTTTTTTTCATAGATCCTTATGTTTTATTGGTTGTTCTATTCCGGTCTGGCTCCCCAGGCCACCTCAAGTTTGAGTAATAGAATAGCCGTTTGACGTCAAAAAAAAAAAAAAGGTACCCAAGTGTCATCACCACAATGATTCTTAGAATCATTAGAGAAATATGTTGGTCCATATAAATATATAATAAACTTTTTATTAAGATAGCCATAAAATAATTATTAATGTTTTCAATTATTTCATTAAATGATTTTGAATAATAAAGATTAATGATTATTGTTTTCAATATATCACAATTAATGATTTTGAATAATAAAGATTTGATACAAATTAGTATACCCCTCTATCATTTTTTGTTTAACTTTAAATTAGTATATGTTATATATATTTTTTTAAATGTCTCACATTGAATTTTTTATGATCCATAGTTTAAATTTTTTTTATGACAAGATACAAATGATTACAAAATCATATAACTAAGAAGTCTCATTTATTAATATTAAGATTAAAGGATATATGTATATATATATATAGATATCTTTTAAATTAAACTGTATACCATAGAAATTTTAATAAATTTTGAAATTTGCTTTGAACAATTTTATATTGCTTTGAACATTTTTTTGATAAAAGTTTTGAACAAATACTGATAACTTAATATTTAACTTTTAAAATTTGCATTGAATGTTTTTAAAAATTATAAATTACTAAACTTTTAAACATCACAAAATGAAGTTTTTGTTATCAGTGATCTAAAGTTTTTTGATTTAAAAAGATACAAATCATCAAAAAACCCAAATGAGTAGAACACATCATTTAACATATATCAATATAAAAATATACTATATATATCTATGTATATATTATTTAAATTTAACTATATGCAATAAAAAATTAAAAAACAATAATTGTTTTGATTAATAGAATTTCTTTACGTATTCACACCAATTTAATTATATATGTCATAATTATTGAATTTTTAATTATCCAATAAATAAATATATATATAATGTTCATTCCGTGCAAGGTGCGAGTTTTAACCTAGTAGAATATAATCAGTTAAAATACTAAGCAATATTAAAGTTTTACATAGAAATATGAAAGCGTCATTTATATAAAATAGGACTAAAATCTTAAAACGTCAATTATAATGAAATAGAATGAATAATTAGGAAGGTAAATTATGAAGTCCCAATCTTTTTATATGTATTTTTTTGTTATAAACTATAGTCACAAATATTTATAAGGTAATTTTTTTAATAAATAGAAATTTTAAGGGTCCAATATTTTTGCCCTATGGTCTAGAAACATTTTGAGGACATGTGCACGCTGATGGTTTTTAGCACTGTTTGAATATTTTCCGAATAGTCTCATTTTCTTTGTTTTTGTATTCTGGCTTTACGCTGGTTGTTTTTCCAAAGTTTTCGGCGATACTTTGTTTTCCTCCAGCGTTTTTAGTCTGAGATATTTATTTTGCTCTGATTTTCGTTGTAATAGTTATCGTAGATTTTTCGACAGGTTCTAAAGTAAATTTCTTTGAAGGGGTCTTTTCCAAAATAGATTAAACCAAAGAAAATGATTTATCTCTATCTAGAAAAAATAACTGTGTAGGCAATGGACGTGATAGTAGCTTGTTGTGATGCGGAAAATCACTTCAATTGTTAAAAATGTGAGACAATCATTCTATTATCAATGTATTAGCAATTCCTAATCTAATATTTGTGTGGATTTCAACTTTGATTTCTCTTAAAGTCATATCTGTTAGATTATATTTTCTAATGGTGTAGATGTATTTTTCAAGAGCTTATTTTAATTTTCCGGTTACTAAAAGTATTAGAAGGCATTAGGTCGGAGTTTTGAAATGTTCAAATCAAAATCTAATCTTTTAAATTTTGAACAAAACTTTCAATATTAAAACACTTTAAAAATGACGATTTTAAGAACAAGAGTATTTTGGTCTCAAAGGCTGTCGAAAAAGGTTATCATCACTCCATGCGGAGTTGGACTGCTTTTTGTGCCTTATTTAAAGTATTTAGGGATTACATCAACGAGATTTAAAACGGATTGCTTGGATCTGTTAGAGATGATCCATAACCCAATAGGTTGCCAGCCTTTTCCTCTGAGTTGACAATTTTTGAGAGCTTACAACGCTGGTTTACAAGGTTTTTTGGTTTATATCCCTCCTAGATCACGAGATATTAGATTCGACTCACTTGCGAAAGTGGCTCGTTCAAGAGATTCTCTTTTCTCTCACATAAGTCAGAAAGAGGCGGGTGGATACGCTCCCCGAAATGGTCTGCTACCACGCTTCCAAGTGAACTAGCAAAGTAGAAAACCGACAAAAAACGATAGAAAGATATTATAAATATTCAATAGGATCTTACTAAATATACATATAAGACAAATTCTGTATGATATTCATAATATATATATATTTTCTTCTTAAATGTACAAAAAAAATTTTAAAATATAATTTTGAAAGTTTTCAAACTTTTGTGAAGATATTATATATATTTATCAATATCTTCCTAAATTTTAAGAGGATATTATACTTATTCATCAATGTTATCCTAAATATTTATATAACTCAAATTTATGAAGTTATCATAAATATTTATGATTTTTTTTCTAAACTTTCTTTTTAAGAAAGATCGTCATTTAAAAAAAAGTAAAAAATCAAAAAAAAAATTAAATATTTATTTAATTAATATATCTGTAGGAAATGGTATACTTAATATTTATCCATTTAATGAAACTTTTTTTCATTTAATGAAACTTATTTTGGTCATATGCTAATTTATGAAAAAAAAATGCTTTGAGACTATTTGAATAATAAACCAAAATTGAAAACTATAGGACGAAAACCAGTTCTAAACCAGGTAGATACTCGACTGACATGAAACAGAATGCGTAAAGCCACAGGAGAGGAAAGCGAGACCGCCGTCACATCGCAAGATGGCAGGCCATTTTTATATGATAATAGTAATATTTTAGAAGTTAAGATAATTAAGCATATATTTTTATTACAAAAGTGATATTAATAAATAAAAGTATTACATTAACCCAATTTTAATGTATTTTGTTATTTTTTCTTCTATAACAGAGATGTAATCCGGTCCAATGTACTTTTCTAAAATAATAATCTCTAAATATAGAGTAAAAATAGAAAAAATGTTATTTTTTCCTTTGTGAATATAAATAAAAATAACAATATCTATTTATAAAAGAAAAAAGAAATAGAGATGAGAGGGAATAGTTTTATCTCTAAATGCTCTTATAAAAGAAAATATATAAGTGGATTTGAGATACTTTTATAACATTGTAGTTATGCATTTTTGCAGTGGCAGATCTACAGACAAGGTGAACGGGGCACGTGCCCCATACTATGTTAGAAAGTTTATAATTGGTTGATGTTTTATTAATTTATTTGTTGAGTTTCCTATAGATTGTGTCCTATGCAATGTTGAAATCAATTGTTATGTTTTTACGGATTTATTTGTTGAGTTGCGTGTGTGTATATATATATATATTAAATTTCGTGTATATATGTGTATACTTACTAATAATTTTTATGGTAATGTTCTTGATGTTCTCTGCACCTTTTTTTTTTCATTTTAACTTTTTGTTTTTCTTTAACGTTTATTCTTTTTCAAATTATATCATTTCACTTTTTACTTTTCTATGTAACGTTGTGTATTTAGTTTTTTTAATGACTGATTATAATTTGTATGTTATGCGTCTGTAATTTTATTAAAACTAATTTTATTCAATTACTTTTTACTTTTTTGTAAAATAGAAGGTCACAAACAATTTTAAAATTAGAGTTATCAAATAATGAGCTAAAAATCAAAATAATAATTAAAAAATATTTGAATTCTTGAATGACAACCATATTTGAACAATATTAGCTGTAGACTAACCAAAAGAATTTCAAAAACAAAATCAAATAATACTGAGGTTATGATTCCTAAATCCATCATTTCTCTGTTCCCAAAAGTAAGATTTTCTAAAATGTTCATACTTATTAAGAATTCAATAAATTTTTATAATTTAATTTTTCTTTTACTTATTATACACTTTCTAATAACTTTTCACCAATTAAATTCAATCAATTCAAATATTTTCATTTAATGTTTCTTAAAAGTATAAAAAAATACCTTAACTATATAGAAAATCTATGTTTGTGGAACAAGTAAAAAATCTAAAACATCTTAATTTCGGAAATAGAGGGAGTATTTTTTTATGCTTGAACTCAAAACGGCATTGTTCCATAATCAAATTTTAAAACATATTTTTTATTTCAAAAAAAAAATTCTAAAACATATTACAACTATTAGTTTAATGTTTTTTTCATCAGAAAGTTTATTTGTGCCGCATATAATGTTTTTTTCATCAGAAAGTTTATTTGTGCCGCATATAATGTTTTTTTCATGGGTCCGCCCCTGCATGTTTGCCGATGATATCATGCATTATTGTGTATTTAGAGCATACATAGTGATGGTATCTCCGTAATGTAAAAGAGTTTCTCTACAAAGATACTCTTCTACTTATCTATACTTTTATTTTTACATTTTAAATTATTTTTTTGGTTGAGAAGCTATGGTAAGAGATCACCGCTACACTGTTCTCTATAATTAAACTGTTCTCTATAATTTATAAATCTTAAAACTGGTGGATTCTGAAACATCCTTGGAAGCCCAACGCAAAGCAAACATTAATACAGCGACATGTTCTTCCCAACGAAAGATAACGGCGGCTGTGATTTTACAAGTTTTTTTTTGTCGATGATTTTACTCAGATAAATGAAGAAAGTTTAACCAACCTAATCTCTCTCTCTATATATATTATTATAACTTGTCTTTGCTTTTGCTTTATTGAAAGTCATTCCCATTATATCTTTCTTTTTCTTGTTATATGGTAAATACTTATAATTGATTACATAACTAACTAAGACTATCTTCGATCGTTCGCTCTATTTTTTATTTTAAATTAGAGTAACATTATAATAGAGTTGAATTATGTTCTAATAGAATTCTATTTTAGAGTGAAAAATAGAGTGATAGACAAAAAAAATAACTCACTCTATATACAGAGCAAACTCATTTTTTACTCTATTATAGAGTAAAAAATAGAATACCATTTGAGCCCTTCTAAACTCTATTTTATAATAGAAAATAGAGTGATGTTAGAAATGCTCTAAAAAGTTGAAAAAAATAAAATAGAAATGACAAAATTTCTAAAAAAGTGTATGAGTTCTTATGGGTAGTATCCTCTTGCATGCAATTTTCAGATCTCTTTAAAAGGCTTACAAATGAAGATAGTATGCTGTATTTTCTTCTATCTGTGCTCAAAGTGGTGTTTAAATCAGATCTTGGTGTTTACTATTGGTTAGAGGAAAGTTGGCTGGTTCTGGGATACTGAAGCGAAGAGGTTTAAACGGTAGTAAGATGTCTTCGGTTATGGCTAAATCCCTCATGGCTATGTCGTTGGAGCAATAAGGTGTTCTTTTTGTCAAGCCGGATGTGCCTGAATGTTGTTCTAGTGAAAATAATTATCTATCATTTGGTAGGTGCTTAATCATGCTTGTCAAAAATGTCTAGTTTAATTCTTGATATGCCAAGCAAGTGGCAAAAAAATATGGCTCTGAATATTTACAAACTGCACTGCAGTTATAGTAACAAAAATATCAACATACCTATGTATCTATATGTTTTTGTTACTAATAGAACTGCACCGCATTGGTTCTACATGTGTCACTTGGACGCTATAACTTGACAAAAAAAATTTATTATGTGTTGATACCTCGGTTTTTGTTTGATATTTGTAATAGAAAAAACATTATTCTTCACCAAAATATCAGTCTCTTTCTCAAATATTTATTCTCTATCTATAGAGTTGTGGGTTTGTATATTTATAGTGGATACGATGATGACAAATTCAATTGAAGACATTAATCAGATAGAAAAATAGAAATACAGCTATTTAGATAATTTCTAGACCTTTTCTTGAGAAAAATTGGTGATAATCTAGATCAATAGAATGATTGTAGCTTCTAATCTAGAGATGGCGAATGATGGACGTGGGCATGGGCATGGGGGGGGGGGGGGCGTCGGTTTCGTTTCAGTCTATTCGGGTTTTCGGTATTATGCTCATAAGTCCCATTCGAATTTTACTAAATATAGGGTCGGTCCGGTTCAATTCCTTCCAGATTCGGTTCGGATCGGATTGTAACCAATGTCTGAAATCGTCAAAAATATTTTTTTAACCTGAAAAATTGACAATTGTTTTTCAAAATATATAAATTGTTCATAAATCTAATTAAAATGAGTTAAAGTATTTAAATTAACTAAAAATTATTCAAAATAGAAAAATAAAACAAACTATAAAAATCTTTCCAATACTATAAATATCTAACTTACCTTAACATATTTAGCTAATTTTGGATATTTTCAGATATAGGTTCGGATTTCGGTTTGGTCAGTTTGGTTTAGGTTATAACCAAACCCCAAATTACTAACCTCATAAGTCGCATTCAAATATTTTTGTATATTGGTTTGGATCCGGTTTTTGTTTTCCTGGTTCAGGTTTAGGTAAATACTTCGGTTTGGGGTAATAAGATCCTAGGCCTAGGTAGAAGGTTGCATGTGACGGCTCATATTTTTGATATTTTAGTGCTTTGAGTTATATTTAAAATCATTTGTGTGCATTAGGGTTTAGGTCAGGATTAGAAATTTTGGGAACACCAAAAAGAAAAATGTGATAATCTACATTAGTTCTACTTAGTTATTAATGCCAAATCTTAATTACCAATAGAAAAAAATTCTTAAATTGTTAAAACATAAATTCAAGTACGTATTTACACCACCCCCCCG
>NC_027749.1:16148437-16164534 GCF_000695525.1 Brassica oleracea var. oleracea | reverse complement strand
AGAAAATGAAAAAAAAAACTGAAGTTGACCTTTTATAAGAAAGTTGAAAAGACATGTGATTAACAAGGTAATCCACTAATATACGTAATTAGGACTTTAATATAGTGATTATCAACAAGAAGATTAAATAATGTGTTAGAACATTAAACGATTCGTCCGGCGTTAGCTTGGAGGCTTGGTTAAGCTACTTGCTTGACGTGATTCTCCACGACCCACCATGACCAGTCATCTTCTTATACCCCTTTGTGTGGGATCCACATGTCTCCCCCTTCGGTACAGTCTCATAAATTTAATTGAATTTGCTTCTTTTTGTCACCAATCTCGTAAGTCGTCCGAGAAACAATTCAATACTCCATCCGTTTCATATCATAAGTAGTTTTAAAAAAATGTTTTTGTTTCAAAATGTAAATAGTTTTCGTATTTCTATGTAATTTTTACATTTATTGAATACAGTGTGACCAATCAAATTAAATAGACTTATTTTTATTAGTTAAATTATATCTAACCTATTTATTATAAAATACTTTTTAAAAACATAATAATTTTCTTATTCTTCGTACTTTTATCCAAAACTACTTATATTATGAAACGGAGGGAGTAGCATTTAGTACGACAATACTGGTCAATAACTCTATCTCAAAATAATTCTTTTTTTTTTGGTTAAACGGCGTATATCTCAAATAGATGTATATCCATCATTTTTTTAAAAAATATGTATATCTCATATGAACTTTTATATGTGTTTTGCATATGCTATGGTTATGCAGTAGGAGGTGACTCATCAAAACGTTAATGAGAGAAAAATAAGGAGCAAAATAAAAATCACATTTATGTTGAAACAGTATAACTTTATAAATTAATAATGTTAAAACAACAATAATTTATTAAGTAAGAGAATTATTAATTAAATATTTTTCATATTTATAATTTTAATTTTTTTTATTTTAAATTTTTCATCATATTTTATATATATGTATTGTTCATACTTTACAAAGTTAAATTTCATTTAATTATTAGATTATTTGATATTTTATGTATCTTGAATATTTATCATAGAAAGTAAATTTATTTTATATGTAACTATATTTTGATTTTAATATCAACTTTTAAATTTTAAATTATTAAATTGGATACAGTAATATTATCTAATTTATATATTCAGAGTGGCCACCAATGTATTGAATTGGAGTTTTTGTTTCATCTTTTAATTTATGAGATCAAAATTTTCTCTTTACTATCATCAGGCAATTAAGATTAAATATTAAAATTCATTGTACTTGTGGATTTAAAAGTAGGAAAAATTGCCAGAAATGACTCAAAACTTGATTTTGGATACAAAAATGTACTTCAAATTCAATCAAATGCAAAAGTAACTCAAAAGGCTAATAACATTACAACAACCTCCTTATGACCAAACAAAAAAATGTATTGAGTTTTACCATTATAATCTACCACGTGTGAAGACTTACAAAAAATAATTCTTTAAAATAATTTAAACTTTTTATAAAAAAATATTCTAATGGGAAAGAAAATGAAATCATGTAATAATAAAAATTTCTAAATGATGTAAATTTAGTTTTACTAAAATTGAATTATTTCAACATAGATTAGTTAACGTAGATTAACTCATGATAGTCCTTGGTTTAGGGTTCGGTAACATATGTTATAGTATTGTAGGTATTTCTAGGATTAGATTTTGAAATCTTATTTTTTTTTTAATTTTATTTATATGTGTTTAGTGACTATCTAATAACTTGGTTTAAATACTTTCTAAGTATTTTTAAAGTTTAAGGAAGTGTTTTTTGCTTAATTATTTGATTATAGGCTCCGGAAGACTCACATAAGACTTCCCAAGAAGTCTTCTGACATATCCCGCCTAAATTTTAGTAGAATTTAGGGTTTATGCCTAAATTTTAGAAGAATTTAGGTTTCCACCTAAATCGAAGTCTTCCAGAAGTCTTTTAGGAATCTAGGGGAAGTTTTCTCATGTATTAGATCTTTAATGTAATTAATAAATTTTATAAAAAAATATTTTGAAAGAGAAAAAATCGAAATCATGTATTAATAAACATCTAAATGATGGAAATTTAGTTTTACTAAAATTGAATTATTTTTAACATAGATGAGTGAATGTAGATTGAGTCATAATAGTCTTTGGTTTAGGGGTTGGTAACATATGTTATAGTATTGTTGGTATTTTTAGGATTAGATTTAGTTTGATAAATATGTGTTTAGTGACTATCTAATAACTTAACTTGATTTAAATATTTTCTAAGTTTATTTTAAACTTAAGGAAGTGTTTTTTCTTACTTATTTGATTATAAGGTCTGAAAAACTTTGGTTTAGGGTTTAGTAACATATATTATAGTGTTATTTGTATTTAGGGTTAGATTTTTGGAATCTTAACTTTTAAAAAAATGACTTGCATGTGTTTAGTTTTGTGTATATTAAACATTTAATAAATTGATTTTAACTTTAATGAATTGTTATTTGCTATTTAGTTAGTTATTTGATTAGGTTATGATTTGAAAAATTTCTATAAGACTTCCAGAAAACTTCTCAAGAAGACGAGGATGATACGGTAAAAGATTCATTTTCGAAAAAGAAAAAAAAAAGTAATTACATTTTCGTGAATAACTCGAACTTCTAGGATGAATATAAAAAAAAGAAAATTTTGAAAAAACATAATTTTTTTACAATATATATATATATATATATATATATATATATATTAAATGATCATTTAACTAATTCATCATTTATTAACATTATATGAAATAAAACTTAACGTTCAATAAAATATGCTAAATATTACAAATATCTAATTTTAACCTAATTGAAGATCTTCATTTTGCAATGAGATCATCTACAGGTCCAACATTAAAAACTTGACTGATAGCATCTATAACACAAATCTTTAGAATAAAGAATTAGTAAAGGAAGAGACTATCAATATGATAATCAATATAAAACACTATGATATAAAATTCACCGACTAAAATTTTCTTTTCACAATAACATTTCAAAATTTCTTTAATTTTTTTCAAGGAAATGTTTTCTAACTCTTTAGACAAATCAAGAAGTTATTTTGATTGTTTTTTATAAATTTATCTTGTGAGGTAAAAGATTCCTCTCATCCGAGGGTAAGGAAGAAAGCTAACTTGGTCTGCTTGTGAAGCTAAGATGAAAAGTTCGAATTTGTTGTACCTTCGTCCACCGTTGACATCAACTACCCCGAATTTGTTAGACCGAACACCTCTGTTGACGACGGGGTCAAACCATTCACATTTGAAGAGGACGCATTTCAGCTTCAGTATCCCTGGAAATTCGACTTCAATAATCTCCGTCAAGATCCCGTAGAAATCTATTTCTCCTTTCACACATATTTCATAGTTACTGGTCGCCCGCTGTCTACCATACTCATATGTGTGAAAAGTATAGCCTCGTGTGAAATACATCTGTGATGTGGTGACCTTTACAAGTGGAGATTGAATTACTTCGTGTAACCACTTAGAATAATCTGCATCGTCGTCATAATCAACCTGCAAAAATAAAGAGAATGTTAATGAAATACAGATCATGTATGAAAAAAAAGTTTGAGTTAATACCTGATTCTGCAACCACTTAATGAAGTGTTGATCTTTCCTTTTGTCTACGTCACTTGTGGATATACCAGGAAATGTTTCTTCGATTTGAGAAACAAATAGGCTGTAAAAACACATTTTATAGGAATGAATCTCTCGCAATTATATAATTAATTATACTTACATGTGTTTCGAAGTGTCCATATATGTTACCTTTCAAAATAACGCATCAATGGATCCTCGCAATTGAGTAGAATATAGGTGTGTGCACTATGAGCGTCTTGTTCACTCGACCACCAACCTCTTTAGACTTTCCACCGAGTCGCCCAATTTGGCTAAAGATGTCTGGAACACCAGCAACTGCATATGTTGGCGCAACACCACCATCATCATATCTTCTTGGAGCTCTTCTCCGGGTACGTACTTTTGACGCAAAGTAGTACGATGTGAAATGAGAAACTTCTTCCGTCAAACTTCCAGCAATTATAGAACCTTCAACTTTGGCGAGGTTCTTTGCTTTTCCCTTCAAATATTTCATGGCTCGCTCATACTGATACATCCATCCGTAATGTACAGGTCCACGAAGCAATGCCTCATATGGGAGGTGGACAGCTAGATGCTCCATGACGTCAAAAAATCCGGGAGGAAATATCTTCTCCAAGTTGCACAATAAGATGGGAATGTTCTCCTGAAGCTGTTCCACAACTTCTTCTTTAAGAGTGCGTGTGCTCAGATCCCTGAAAAATGCTCCAATGCCTTTTATATTCAAAAAAAAATTAAACACATTGTTAGTCATATATTATTTTGTAAATTATTGTGATATAATACACTACGTACCTGCAAGTGCTTCATGTACGTTTGTTGGAAGTAGCTCCGCAAATGCAAAGGGCAGTAGTCGTTGCATAAATACATGACAATCATGACTCTTCATCCCGGAGAACTTTTGACCCTTTTCAACACATCTAGAGAGATTCGAAACATACCCATCGGGGAACTTCACTTCTGATGCCACCCAGTTGAACAACACCGACTTTTTTTCTGAAGATAATCTGAATATCGGAACGGGAACTTGTCCATTGCTTTTAATATGTAACTCGCTTCTTGAGCAAATATCCGGCAAGTCCAACCTCGATTTTATGTTGTCTTTTGTCTTCCCTGGGACATTAAATATTGTATTCATGATGTTCTCAAAGAAATTCTTCTCTATATGCATCACATCGAGGTTGTGGCGCAGAAGAAGATCCTTCCAATATGGCAACTCCCAAAATATACTCTTCTTGTGCCAGTTGTGATGAACACCGTAAGAATCTGGCATATTACGAGGGACATGCCAATTACCACCCCAACGAACTGTTTCGTTAGCTCCGTAGTAGTCGATTTGCGCTTCAATTTGTTCTCCAGTTAGATATGGAGGAAGAGTGTCTCTCACAACCCTTTTGTGCCTAAACAAATTCTTGTTTCTTCGGTAAGGATGGCCAATGGGAAGAAATCGACGGTGACAATCAAACCAACTTGTCTTCCTACCATTCTTCAGTTGAAACGCATCTGTCGTTCCATTACAATATGGACAAGCTAATCTCCCATGTGTAGTCCATCCAGACAACATCCCATAGGCAGGGAAATCACTTATGGTCCACAAAAGCATCGCTCGCATCGTAAAATTCGTCTTCGTTGAACAGTCATACGTCCTCACCCCTGTTGACCACAAATCCTTCAACTCTTTTATCAGTGGTTGTAGGAAAACATCCAGGGACCTTTTTGGATGGTTCGGACCAGGTATTAATATGGTCAAGAATAGTAACTCCCGTTGCATGCACATCTCCGGTGGCAGGTTGTATGGAGTAAGAAAGACTGGCCACAATGAATATTGTCTCCCTGACATTCCGAACGGACTAAATCCATCTGTGCATAATCCGAGATACACATTCCGGATATTGCTAGCGAAATCTGGATGTACTTTGTTGAAATGTTTCCAGGCTCTTGCATCTGATGGATGAGTCATCTCACCATCCGTCTGAGTATGCTCGGCATGCCATCTCATCTTTCCAGCAGTCTGCTCTGATTGATACAATCTTTTCAATCTATCTGTAATTGGTAGGTACCACATCCTTTGGTACGGTACCCTATTACGTCCCCGTCCTTGCGGCTTGAATCGTGGCTTCTTGCAGAATCGACATTCTTCTAGCTTCTCATCATCTCCCCAATGTTGGTGTGTTTAAAATGATGTTCAAACATCCATATTTATAGGAAATTTCGAATCTGGTAGTTGTAATTTTCCTATGAATTTACGACGAAAATTAATTAGGTGGCAAAAAAAAACGTGTAACACTTACAAAGTTGGTGGATTCAAAATTTTCTCGGTAAATACACGTAAATTATTTCCTCGTTAATAACACGCGAAGTTTACGTCGTATTTACGAGGAAATAGTATTTCCTCGTAAAAGACACGTCAATTTCATCGATTTTACGACGAAACGCTTTTGTCGTTACTTTACGAGGAAATAACGATGACACTATTTTTCCACGTAAGTTCCTCGTAAAATCGACGTAAATTTACGAGGATTGTTTTTCCACGTTAAATTTTCTCGTTAGACTTCTGTTTTCTTCTAGTGATCCGGTCTTTACGGATCCAACATTTTATTATCCGGATCCGGATTCGGCTCTTCCGGATTTTCGGAGCGGATCCGGATCGGATCTCAGATCGAATCTGGATCTCGGATAATAAGTCTCGGACCTACAATAAACGGTATGATTTGATTGATCCATTTTATTAGATTTAGACAAATGAACGTAAAATCTAGATAGGTTCGGAAAAAAGTAGAGAGGCTCAATACGTGGCAACCATAACGAAGTGAAGGCATCCCGTGCTCAATTACCACTCTCGCCGCCGTATCACGTGCCTTTGCTTCGCCTCTGCCACCTTATTTTTCACGGATACGTCGATTGTTGGTGAGGCTACCACGTGATTCCAACAACTTCAAGCTACTCATATTTATTTAACTCATAGTACATAGTATTATTACAAATAATTTATACGACTCAACCAAGTAGACGATTTGTTATTAATTAGATTTTTGATGTTTTTTTTTTATTATTCTTTTAACTCTCCATTGTTTTTCAGTTACAAAAAAAACTCTGGATTGTTTTATTAAACCACATAAGCAAATGGTTCTCAACAAAAAGAACTAGAAAGACAAAATTAAAAAAAGATATATAGGGATTTACAGTAAACAACAAATCTATTTTATGTATAGTTGACTTAATATTTTTTATATAAATGTTTTATCTTTATTTTTAAAAGTTGAATCTTAACAGTAGCTAAAGTTTCGACCTAATTAACCATGGTTGCAATCTACTTTTACTCTATTAGGAGTCAACGAGATAAGAAATATATTTATATTGTTTCACTAATACTAACATAGTCAATGAGATCAACGTTCCAAACCGTCGATTCAATAATTTCATGTTACCTTTTGGATTGATCATAGTTTCTAGTAAGAACTCTATCACCATCAAAACAAAAAATCTGGAAGAACTATCGCCACCAAAAATTGCGTTAGGCATATGACTTGTATGGTCATTATGGACCTACTTAATCAACAAAAAGAAGAGATAAATCACTGATTAATCATAGATCAGTTTAAAGCTTTTTACGTATATTTTATATATACAAATATTACATTTGTATAAAAATACAAAAAAACTCATTAAATTAGTGAATTTAGGGTTATAGCTCACGAGTGCGATCTAGATTCAATATTATAATTTTTGGTATTATTTTTATTCTTTTTAATGAGGGGCAATACTATTATTTCCGTATTATATTTTTTTTTCTTTCACCTAAAATTTATTTGGTTCTAAAATATTCCATTCATTTTCACATAATTCACTTTTTCTCCATTTTTATTTAATTTTAGGAAAACAATAAGTCAAAAACCCTCAATTTATACAAAAAACCAGAATAACCTTCAATTTTTGTTTAAGCTATTTTAATTTCCAACTTTTAAAAATTATCCATTCTAAACCTCAAGTTTTGTTGACCAAACCGTTTCAGAGACACAAAATTTCAACCATTAAATTGACTTAACCTTGATTTTTCATGTATCTAAAACAGATCAATAAAAATTAATGTTCAATTTTCAAAAGTTTGAGATTAAAATGACTTAAATGAAATTTCATGTTTTTGTTTCATTTTTAAAAACTGAGTTTTACCAACTTTCCTTCTTTGAAACCGCAAAATATGTTTTTGATTTAGTTACTCTTTTAAGATCAAATATTGGATCCGTTATTATAACAAATATTAACAAAAAACACTAGTTTTGAAGTGTAGGGGTGTGCCTCATGTTATGAGACATTAACAAAAATTAATACATAGAACTCTCTTAATATATTGAAATATGTCGATTATCAACTTGCATATTATCGATACGAAACAATCAATGCTGATATGAAAAAAATTAGTCCGACGAAAGCCCATATGTTCAGATGCCGATTTGATTGTTCCACACATATCAGTGAAAATTTTGAGTTTAGATTTTCAAGTGAGTTTTACATTTGGTTTTTGCAGCTACAGTTTATAGTTTTCCCCTTTCTTTTTTAATATCTTGACAAATTATTTGTATAAAGTCTGTCTGGATGACTAACTAAGTTTTAATAATGATTTAGTTCCCCATTATCACCAAAATATTGAAGATATGATTTTCTAAGGTGTTCTGATGTAGTTCGTGATGTACTACAAAACGTGTGTCAAGACGTATGTCTGACTTTGAATTGTGAAGATGTTTACAAGGAAGTTTCCTTACATGGATTGCGTGTGTAAGTGAAACTTGGAAAAGAAAAAAAATGTTGTTGAAGACAAATGACGTTTTCCATTAAGCAAAAGGGTTTTGCTTTGAGAGGAAGTGATACTTGGAGATGAATAAAAAGTTTCCTTATATGGAAATAGAAGTTCATTAAAGTGCATTTAATGAATTTGGAGAGCAAGTTAAAAATTTATTATATAATGAGGGACGTGCCTAATGAGAATGAGAGACCTAGAGAATAAAGAGAGAGAAGTTTCATTGTTTATTGTATTGCTTGGTATCGAAGTATATTCTGAAGCTGTTTGTGATGGAGTCCGATGTGGACTTAGTTTGGTGACGTTGGTGATGTTGGTGTTGACGTAGTGTGTGACGGATTGTTTCGCTGTACTTGGTGTTGTGACGTTGGTGATGACATTAGGTGTGGTGGAGTTGTCCGTTGTGTTGTGGTGACCAAGTTGTGTGTTGGTGTTGACGTGCTCGTTGGTATCTTTGGTGTCCGTTAGGTGTTGACGTACTCGGTGACGTACTTGGTGAAGTACATAATGACGTACCTTCAAAGACTTGGAGATTGAAACCTTAACTCAGGGGAAATTTAGCACATCAGGTTTCATTGAAGAGATCTGTGACGATTGCAGCTGTAGAAGACAATATGCTCCGGTGCTCCGGATGGTGATCTATGCATGTATGCTTGAATATCTATCTAGAAAAAAAACGTGTCAGGAGGTTTGTGCCTGATGTATGTGTTAGCAAATAATGATGTATTTGCATTCTTGTTCTAGTAATCAATGGAATCTGGACGAGGTTCCGAAAATGTAGGAAACTAACCATGTTAACAAACTTTGTGTATCGTTTACTTTCTACTATATATTTCTTGACTCATCCGCACTTACAAATATAGCATTGGAAAATAGTAAGATAATTAGCAATACGTTGAATCAGAAATAGTAAGTTAAAAATGATAATTTGAAACAAATCCGGTATTCTCAGACTGATAATCTCAGGGCTAGAAAATACTATGGATTGATATTTTCCTTACTTTACCAGACATCATCATTCAGACTGATCACAACACATTGATATTTGGCTAATTTGTTGGATCAGAAACTCGAGATGGTAGCTTGCACGTTTAAAGTTATTTATCCAGCTTCACTTTCTTACATATATTTATTACGTACAGTTATAGAGTTATTTTTGCACCCTTCATACTTAAATAATTTGTTTTTGACCTATTCCAGTGTCATTATGTACACTAACATCATGCAAATATAGTTGAGCACACTATATTAACATATCTGTATTTGTATTAGAAAATGTTTCAGTTGTATTTTCATATATGTCGTGTAGATTCTATTTTTTGGGTATAATTATCTTGAATGGTTTCACAAAGAAAAATTTGTTCTATCTTCAGATTAGTTTTTTCTCCTTGTTTTGCAAAAGCACTGAACGTTTTTTTTTCCATTCTTGTTGGTAATTTTATGTAAGAGTAATGCTAACTCAACTTGTTTGCTAGTTTTGCTTGTAACTCAGCTTTTACGTACCGTGTGACTTCGTATTTTCTCATATATCCGGTTATCTTTAGTCGTTATTAAATTATTCGTTAATTTGATATCTAAGCTAAAATGTTACACCTTATCAAGATTAACTAATAACGATATCAGTTTCATTTTGAAATTAGTTTAGTTATTTAGTTTAGAATTCCATGCATGATACTCGGAAGGGATTAACCAGAAGGGTTTGAGAGTGCTCTTTCATCTAACTTTAATCTACTCACTAATCTTTTTACGTTGACCGTAAATATAATATATATTATCTATTTGCAATCACAACAAGAGCTAAATGCATTGCAAATGACATATGCAGCCGCCGCCTTTTAAACTTTGGCCTTTGATATGAGTTTGAAAGCGAGAGGTGCTAGAACAGTTAGTTTTACAAGCCATTGTTGCCCTAGATCTCATTACAATAATCCAACTTTTGTTCAAATCTGAACTGTTCAACTTTGACAAAAAAGAAAGAAAGTCGGTATCTAATTTTGATCTAGATGATCGAACGCTTATTATAAGACTGGTGATTTAATTTTCTACTAACTATTTAAGTACATCATCTTGTCCTTTTGCTAAAGACTATTTGTTTATTCAGTTAGTTAATATGTCCATTTGTCTCCTTGTGAAAAATTTGTAAATGGCATAAGGAGTAGTCGGTAATCAGTTGCATGCTAAACCTTAATATACTAATTAAACATACGTCTTCATTTGTAATATTTTTTGGGCTCTTACAAAAACTGGTAGAAACACAGGCAAAACTGTCTTTCGTGAGTAATTAAAATAAATAGCGTCCATCGGAGTGGGAAGCCACGAGCTTCCACGGTCTTCTTTCCCTCCCCTGAACATTCGCCTCCATAGATTTGCAAAAGTTTTTAGCAAAATCGATGTAATTTTCTAGGGTTTCACTGTTTACTCAGGCCACCGGCTCCCTCTGTAACTGTTCCGGTACCCCCTTTCGAGATATATTTTAGTTAAAAAAAAAAAATAGCTTAGTAAAGTGCAGAGTAGCGAGTCCTTGAGTAAATTAACGCGACATTATTTTATAAAAATGAATGAAATTTAAGAAAACACATAAGACTGATAAATATAAATATTTACAATTTTTCTATCCGTCATTTTTTTGCAAATCACTATATCGTTGTTATATCTTAACAGTGAATTTTGGATGTTATCATTTCAGATTTTTAACGAATGCGGAATGCAATTAATAGCTATATTTCTTTCTTAATGTTAGTATCAAATAACAAATGACCAGTTAATTATTATTAATGAAATACCTTTACATATTTCTTAAGAATTTTTTTCTTACATTTTTTGTGTTATAGTCCTGTATTGTAACAATTTAACATCACATTTATATTACATAGAAATCTTACTCGACACGATACCGTTGTTGTTTGTGTCTACCTCCATTGCCAAGATAATATATTATTACGAACTGTGATGTGTGAGCATAAAGATATTATTTCGATAATATGAAAGATGTAATTTCAACAGCAAAAGGTCGGCTATGATTGAAGCCTATTCATCTTTAGTTAACTCTTATTGATAACTGTTAGCCAATCAAGAATATTCCAATTCTTGTTTGTGATACGTTCCTATATTCGAGGATGTGATCTCCTCATATCGTGTAACAATTTTGTGTATATAAACTCATGTAAATCTGTAAATCAAGGCAAGGGAAAGATTTCCACTTTCATGGTATCAGACGTTCAGTTATCCTGAACCATAAGTTCCCAACTTCTTCCTTTATCTTCTTCTCTCTTCTACAACCTTTTCTTCACTCTATCTCACCATAGCTGCTCCTCCTACTACTCTTGAACGTGCGTATGGTGTGCATAACATCAAACTACATGTTCTGATCATCTTAGACACAGATGAGTTCAATTACGATGCCTGGAAAGAACTCTTCTTGACTCACTGTCAAAGTTTCGACGTCGGAGGACATCTCGACGGAACTCTTCTTCCCACTGATGATAATGATCAACAATGGGGCAAACGTGACGGTCTAGTCAAACTATGGATCTACGGTACCCTCTCCAAGAATCTGTTTCGTAACACCTTCAAAACAGGAGGAACATCTCGAGAGATCTGGATCCGAATTCAGAACTTCTTCAGAGACAACAAGGAAGCTCGCGCTATCCAACTAGATCACGACCTCCGCACCAAGGTGATAGGCGACAAAACTATCCAGGATTACTGTCAGGACGTTAAGTCCATCGCTGATCTACTCACCAATGTCGACTCTACTGTCTCGGAGAGGACTCTCGTGACCTACTTGCTCAATGGCTTAAGTCACAAGTACAATAACATAATCAACGTGATCATCCATCGTCAACCCTTCCCCACGTTTGAGCAAGCGCGATCGATGCTGCTCCTAGAAGAGGACAGACTGAACAAAGGAAGCAGATCGACGATTGTCAAAGACACAACCTCTTCCGACAAGGTACTCAACGTCTCAACCACAGCTCAACAACCACAACAGCAGCAAAAGTTCTACAACAACAGGGGATCAAACCGCAAAAACAGAGGACGTGAACGCAACTTCAACAATCAACAACGACCCATGTACAATCAGTGGGGCGTCCCATATTGGCAAAACGGATATCCCTTCTGGGGAAATCAGCAAGCGGTTCCATGGAACAACCAGCAACAACTCAACAATCAGGGCATTCTTGGACCGCGCCCCATCTCCAATCACCAAGTCCATCAGGTTCAAGCGCAAGCTCCTATGAACAACTTTGCTAATTCCCCTGTTCCAACAACGGACTTTGCCTCTGCATTCAACACAATGACGTTGATGGATCCTTCAGATCATCAGTGGTACATGGACTCTGGAGCCACGTCTCACCTCACCAACAATCCAGGTAATCTAAAGTCCATCCTTAATACTGGCATCAATCAAACAGTCACAGTGGCCAACGGGGGAAGTATTCCAATTACTAAAACGGGTTTCTAATCTTTTCCTTCTCGATCAAAACAATTAAATCTCTCATCTGTCTTAGTAACTCCTTCTATTATCAAGAATCTCATTTCGGTTCGAAAATTTACTAAAGACAATTCTTGTTCTATTGAGTTTGACCCTTATGGTTTTTCTGTGAAGGACCTTCAAACTCGTCAGACGATTCTCCGCAGTGACAGTACTGGCGACTTATATCCAGTCTTTCCAACTTCAAATAAGCTCACTTCAGGGCATTCAGCACTTTTTTCAACTTCATCAAACACATGGCACCGTCGTTTGGCTCATTTGAGCAACCAGTCTATGTCTTCTTTGATTTCTTCTAAGTTTTTATCTTGTAATAAACATGATCTTTCTCATGTCTGCGACGCTTGTCAAATTGGAAAACAAATAAAATTGCCTTTTTCTCTTGTCACTGCTCCTTTTCAAATTATTCACTCAGACTTATGGACCTCACCAGTTCAAAGTTTAAGTGGAATAAGATATTATGTTCTTTTCTTGGATCAATTCTCTCACTTCCTATGGGTTTACCCTATAAGATCCAAAGCTGAAGTGTTTTCGAAGTTTCATCTCTTCTTTAAATATGTCGAAAACCAGTTCAAAACAAAAGTTCAAACCTTGCAATGCGACAATGGAACTGAGTATAACAACTCAAAGTTTCATAATTTTTTCGCAGAACAAGGTATCACCTTTCGTTTTTCATGCCCTTACACGTCCCAACAAAATGGACGATCGGAAAGGATGATTTGAACCATAAACAACTCAGTCCGAACTCTTCTCTTTCAGGCTAAGCTTCCTTCTACATTCTGGGTTGAAGCTCTTCACGTTACAGTTCATACTCTAAATCTTCTGCCGTCAAAAGCTATCAATAATAACGTGCCTTACAAGCTTCTCTTCAACAAGCCAGTTTCCTATTCCCATCTTAGAGTTTTTGGCTGCCTCTGCTACCCAAATCAAAACCATGCAACTACTTCTAAACTCTCACCAAGATCCTCTCGTTGCATCTTCCTTGGCTATCCTCACTTCCACCGAGGTTATAGATGCTTCGATCTTGAATCCCAAAAGATTATCATCTCTCGGCATGTCACCTTTGATGAATCTTGTTTTCCGTATAAAGACTCAAACACAATTACTGAGTCTACGTATGATTTTCTTCAAGATGACATGGATGTCTCACCTCTTCTCCAGAGCATCCTCACATCACCGGCTGTGCCTTTAACTCCTACAGCCCAGCCTAGCTCATCGAACCAGTCAACTCAAACTGTATCCGCAGTCACTAAGGCTCCAAGACATTCGATGACAACAAGATCAAAGCATGGTATTCATAAGCCAAAACAGCTCTTGTCTCTTCTAGCTCAGTCTCAATCTCCACTACCAAAAAGCTATAAACATGCGCTCACTGATCCCAATTGGACACCATCTATGACATATGAGTATGATGCCATTATTAGGAGTGGTACTTATGATTTGGTTCCGAGACCGAAGAACACTAACATCATTCGCTGTCTTTGGTTGTATAAGCATAAATATGATGCTCAGGGAAACTTCAAGTGTCACAAATCCAGGCTGGTTGCCAATGGTAAATCTCAGGAGGAAGGGATAGACTATTCAGAAACATTCAGTCCAGTTGTGAAACCTGCTACAATAAGAAGTGTTCTTCATGTTGCCCTCTCTAACAACTGGCCAGTGAATCAACTAGACGTGCAAAATGCCTTCTTACATGGAACACTTGATAAGACAGTGTACATGTTTCAGCCCCCAAGATTTGTAGACAAATCAAAACCGGACTACGTATGCAAACTGAATCGTTCCATCTATGGCCTTAAGCAGGCTCCTCGCGCATGGAATGCTCGTTTTGTCACATTTATCTCTAATCAAGGCTTTAAGCAAAGCAAAAGTGATGCTTCTTTATTTGTCTACAGGTCTGGGAAGGACATAGCATACTTGCTTCTCTATGTAGACGATATCATTGTCACGACGTCCTCAACAACCTTGACAACGAAAGTCATCGCTGCAATGAAACAGGAGTTTCCAATGACAGACGAAGGTCTCATCAACTCGTTCCTCGACATCTCAGCGATTCACAATGACAAAGGTCTCTTCCTCAATCAAAGGAGGTACGCTGAGGAGATCTTGATACGAGCCGGCATGGAAGAATGCAAACCGGTCTCCACCCCAGTTGACCTGAAGTCTAAAATCGTAGCAGATATAGGCAAAAACAGTGGACAATCCAACTCACTATAGGAGTCTTGCAGGAGCTCTACAGTACTTAACATTTACCAGGCCAGATATTGCTTACGCGGTACAACAAATTTCACTACAAGAAAATTTGGGTATTGTGACGGAATTTTTCGTCACAATAGAAAAGAAATCGTAACAATATAATCATTGTTACGTTTTTGTTACCAAGTTTTAATGGTTGCAATACGTGTGTCACAAATGTTCTGGAGTAACAAAAATGTCACAATTTCTTGCGACTAAATTTTGTGTAACAAACTCGTCCCACATAGTTACGTCGTATATTGGTAACAAAGCTGTTACAATTTCTCACGTATCAAATTGTCTTAATTTGTGACAATTTGTGACAGTTTTAATGTGGCAACTATGTCACTTGTAGTGACTGATCTATTGTCGCAAAATATCACTAATATTGACGACAATATAGTCCTTTGACCGTCACCAATTCTAACTTTATATATTGTCTCGAACCGTCATTATTCATAACTAATTTAAAGTCTTAATTGTGTGGTCTATTGTGACAACTAAAATGTCTCAATTGTGTAGCTCATTGCAACAAAACTCTTGTCACAAATCATCACAATTATTGGCTACAAAGTCGTCGCCAATTCGTTACACTTACGTGAATTCGTTGTCACTAGGACTCAGGTAAGAATTCGTCTTAAATAGATACTAATTTTCCGTCTATAAACTGTCCATATTTTGTAGTAAGCAATTGTCACAACTTTAGATGTTCATAGCTATTTATTTTTATTTTTATTACTTTTATTAAGATTTTGACAATTATATAATTGTTATCAACAAAGAAACACACACAAACACATATGTAGATATACCTAAGAACACAGTACATCAAATTAAAAGAAGAAGAAAATCCCCCAACAAAAAAGAACAAATGTACAAGATTCATCAATGCTTGTCGTGTTATTTTCCATAGTTTCCTTGTCAATAGAAATCGTCGTACCGGTAGAAT
>NC_027749.1:16146916-16147908 GCF_000695525.1 Brassica oleracea var. oleracea | reverse complement strand
GATTCTCTAATTAATTTGTTCATAATAAATTGGTTTGTTTTGATTTGTTTTCCTCTGTAGTCAATCTCTTAATATGATAGTCTCTCCTAAAATAAAAATTGTTTCCCTAATTAAAATATGAATATTCCTTATTACTTTTCAAACATCTTGCCATGTAGGTCAACATTAATTCAATATTTAAGCGAATATAAATAATAAAATCTAGATTTGTATCATGTATATGTACCACCTTAATAAAGTCCCACTTTTGCAAGTATTAATATTCTAGTTATTATTGGGTAACTTATGTTCATCAATCAATAGTAATTTTTATTTCATACTTAATATTCTTTTTATAAAAAAACAAAAAAAGTCAAATTATATTATGTTTTAAAAATAAAAAGGTAAAAATAAATAAAAAATAGTAATAGTTATGAAATAAAAATTAATTTTTTAACGCCATCATCAAAACACTAAACTTTAAATCCTAAACCCTAAACCTTTAGGTAAACCCTTGGATAAATCATAACCCTAAATCAAAAACACTAAACACTAAACCTTTAAAACACTTAAACCCTTAATCATAACCCCTAAACTCTTGGATAAAAAAAAATAGTAGCCGTTGCTAAAAAAAAAAATTTGTTAAATATTTTAATGCCATCAACAAAACATTAAATCTTAATACTAAATAGTAAACTCTAACCCCTTGGATAAAACCATAAACCCTAAGGTTTAAGATTTATCCAAGGGTTTAGGGGTTAGGATAAAGGGTTTAATGTTTTTAAGATTTAATATTTAGTATTTTTGATTTAGGGTTTAAGATTTATCCAAAGGTTTAGAGTTTGCCAAAGGGTTTAGGGTTTAATGTTTTGATGACAATGTTAAAAATATTAAATTTTTTATGCAACTACCACTATTTTTATTTATTTTTACCTTTTTCTTTTTAAAATATAATATAACTTGGTAATATTTTGTTTATTTTTTAAAAAATATTAAATATGAAATAACAAAAT
>NC_027749.1:16140483-16146816 GCF_000695525.1 Brassica oleracea var. oleracea | reverse complement strand
TGTCACAGATTTGTGACAAAAAAAATTTGTCTCAAAATTCTGTCGCAATAGCTCTTTTTTCTTGTAGTGTTTGCTTATTTATGCATGATCTAAGAGATTTACATTTACAAGCTCTGCGCCGCATACTGCGATACATACAAGGTACTAAAGACAAAGGATTACAACTACTCAAGAATCAGAAGATGACGTTAACGGCCTATTCGGATGCAGATTGGGCTGGATGTCCTTCAACCCGCCGTTCTACCTCCGGGTTCTGCATCTTCTTAGGAGACAATCTACTGTCCTGGTCTGCTAAAAGACAACCTACGGTCTCTAGATCCAGCGCAGAAGCTGAATACAAAGGTGTTGCAAATGCTGTGGCCGAAACTTGTTGGCTACGAAATCTCCTTCTTGAGATGCACTGTCCCCTTCTTCAAGCTACCATAGTGTATTGCGATAACATAAGTGCTGTCTACCTATCTTCCAATCCGGTCCAGCATCAACGCACTAAACACATTGAAATCGACATATACTTTGTTAGAGAAAAAGTTCAAATGGGGCAGGTCAAAGTCTATCACATACCGGCGTCCTCACAATACGCAGACATTTTTACTAAAGGCCTGCCGACTTCCTTGTTCTCCAGCTTCAGGTCCAGCCTTGGCGTCTCGCAACTCGACGCTCCGACTGCGGGAGGGTGTTAGCCAATTAAGAATATTCCAATTCTTGTTTGTGATACGTTCCTATATTCGAGGATGTGATCTCCTCATATCGTGTAACAGTTTTGTGTATATAAACTCATGTAAATCTGTAAATCAAGGCAAGGGAAAGATTTCCACTTTCAGACAGAAATTTCAAATCTGTGTACATCTACGCAACCTGCCATTTGAAATATTAAGTGTCCTGGTTCATTGCTCTTTTATATAATATTTTGATTGCCTTTGTCGAATTCATTGCGACATCTCTCTGCATCTTTCTTATTCTATTTGAAACTGACTAAATTGTTGTAGTTCACGTCCCCGTCTCATATTAATTTTCTTTGTACATAACTAAGAATGAATTAGGGTGATGCGAGATTACTTACAATAGAGAAGGCGCGTTAAGCGACGGCCGCAAAGAGGAACTGAAGACTAAAATAGTAATTATAAATATCCGCAAACGTAAGACCATACTTAATTACAGCCCAAATGATCCAATGATTTCATCAAACAATAGGCCCATGTACTAATCCAATACATAAATTAGCTAACTCAAAAAACATTACTAAAATACAAAGGAAATTACAAACTTTGATTATGTATAGTTAGTTGTGCCAAATAGTTGACAAATACAAAATCGTCCCGTGAGTTAAATTCTCTTTCAGGCTATCAGTGCTGTCAGTATCTATATATATATATATGCTCTCTTTACCAGAGCGAGTAGTGTACTTTAGAACATCCCTTTGACCGGATATAATTGCATTTACAAATATGATTCGCTAATCACTTGTAATGATTTTATATCAGTTAAGCGCCATTTCAACCTCAAAAATGAGATTTTCACTACTCGTGTAAAAGAAACAACAAATAAAAATATATAGGTTATCTAAAATATAAAAAGAAAGAAATAATTATTTTGTTTTCTATATTTCTATATTGGTTTCAGCTAAATTTATCATATATATTTCTGTTTAGGTTAAATGGCTTGCTTATGCAACATATTTGAAAGATATTCACATACTTAGGCTTCAAATTGGTAACGCAGATAAAAAATGCAGATCAAACTCAAACACAGATCAAACAGAACAAATGCAGATCAAACATAACAAATGCAGATCAAGCTAATATTGAATATTATTAATCATAAACTTTAACTTATTTGTAACATATATTTTTCATAATTTATTAAATTAACTAATCCAAAACATATTTTGCTTTTTTTTTTTCATTTGAATGGATGTAGTAAAAAAAATCCATGCATGTGTTATAATACATTGTATTCATCTATTACAAATATAATTTATATTTAACTATTTTTATGAAATGTTATATAAAAACAGTAATCATATAGTAAAAGATAAAATGCATACATGTGTCATAATATATCTGTAGAGAATTAAGTAATTTTTTACTAAGTATTATTAAATATAAAACTAAACTTATTTTAAACATATTAATTTTTTAATAATTCATTGAAAATTAATTAAACGTGTATCTAAACATTTTGAATAATTTTTAATAGATGTAGATATATGAATCAACTAAAAATATTAAAAAACTAATTAAACATAAGATAAAATACTGCTTTTATTAAAAATAAAATTAACTAAATAAAACATGAAAGTGCATGTATATGTCATACTATATTTTAAAAGAATAAGTGAATATTTACTAAGTATTAATTAATATAAAATCTAACTTATTTTAAATAAAAAGAAATAAAATATTATATCATTTATAGATGATATATTAAAGAGAAAAAAAAAACTACAAATGCCCATTGGTTACCTGCCCATCACGAGCTCCCTCCTTCCCTTTCTTACAAGCAGTCCAAAAATCAATAT
This sequence comes from Brassica oleracea var. oleracea, assembly GCF_000695525.1. Classification (NCBI taxonomy): domain Eukaryota; kingdom Viridiplantae; phylum Streptophyta; class Magnoliopsida; order Brassicales; family Brassicaceae; genus Brassica; species Brassica oleracea. Next base: position 16,144,298 of record NC_027749.1, on the reverse strand, counting down.
AACAATAATCTGCATTTAGAACATTATTAGTTTATTCATTATTTTTAGTATAATTGATGAATAAGTAGTAAATGCAGTTTTCTCTGCATAATTATTTCTCATGTATCTCTCTTTTCTCTCTCATGCTTCACATTCGTACCTTTAAGGAAAGTTTCAGTAATTGGGAGATTCTACATGTACCAAGAACACAAAATATAAGAACAGATAACCTGGCGCGCAGTGCTCGAAAACAGTTGTTTTTAGTCGTTCACATGGATACGGAGTTTCCAAACTTGGTTTGCCTGGTCGTCATAGAATCTGGTTATGCTGTCGACAAAAAAAAATTATGTTTAGGCTTTTATAAATTAATTATATTAGTGTTTACAAGATATCTATGTATTTATTTTACTAAAATCTTGACTAAGCGGTAACTATTGCTATTTGGGAAAATGTCATTTTAAATCACAACTTTCAAATTTGGTTGAAATAAAACATCAATTTTTACATAGACCAAAAAACACTTAACTTTGGTTGAAAAGCCATTTTAATCATAAACTTCCGTTGATCATATCATTTGAGTCATACTGTCAGTCAACGGTTAAAGTTGACTAACAATAGGCCTAAAATGGCTTTTAAAGTTGTCGCTTTTTTTTTGGTAAAAATATAAATCAGCATTTTTCAATAAAAATTGGATGTTAAATTTTAGAATAAATTATTTAGTAACTATATGAATATTGAATAAATAAAAATATCTATTTTATTTATATTAAAAATAATAGGTTAATATATCATTAGTTTTATGATTATTCATAAATAATTATCAAGAAGTTTTATAATTATTTATGATAATTATGACACTTTTTATAACTATTCTTATAATCCTAATTGGATTATGGATTATGTTTTATAATTTTATTGTCAAAAAATTATTTTTTTAAAGAAAATATTAATGTATCTTTTTGATTCTCAGAAGAATAAAATTAATGGTATATGGATACTTCATGATTCCAATGATGTAGCAACATTTTGGAATCTTGTAACACATTCCTAGAAATTATATAAATTTTGTTTTTGAAGATATTGATTATAAACATAAAGAAACATGAAGAATCTATCAACCGGTAACTCTTTTCGTTTGAGAATCAAAAGTTGAATTAATATTTCGCTAACATGATCCAAATAAGACTATATACATAGTTATAAAATTGATCGTAAATCATTATAAAAGTTTTTTATAATCACTTTATAACTAAATACTCAATTAATGATATGTTAACTAATTATTTTAGAATATAAATGAAAATTATTGAAATTTTTACTTTGAAATTTTTACCAAAAATATTGGTGCTTTATTTCAACCAAAGTTGAAAGTTGATGATTTAAATGACATTTTTTCATTTCTATTCAATTAAAGTAACGTTTGTTGTTGTTTTGATAATTTTTTTCTTACACTGGTTTTATTCCATAAAAGGAAACGAAAAAAGGACAAAAAAAATTCCTCCCGGCACACACACCTCTGAAGATAGAGGATTAGGAGGGAAAGATAAACAGAAAGGAAAAGAGATAATATAGCACGAAAGATAAGATAAACCAGTAGGTGTTATTACAGCAAAAAGTCTAGGAACAAGCCCTAGCACTCCAACACTAGTTGGGGATGGCCAGCTTACTAGACACTGATATGGATCTTGAAAAGAGACCATAGTCAGCCATTGCCCATTGGAGCCTCTTTTTGGATACTAGAATCAAGCTAACAAGGTCCACCAGTCGTAAGGTATGATTGGTACCAGTGGTGAGTTGTAACGCTTCCAACAATAAGCATTGATGACACATTAGTAATACTAAATGGTCTTGTTTTGAAATGAGACAATTAGGTGTTTCCTGTTTCAGCAGTATACGGACTTCTAATACCATTAACGAAAACATGACAATAATTATCATAGTGTAGACAAGTCTTCTTCTTTAATTCCTTTATCAATTATGTTCCTAGTCGGCTTCAGTTTAGCTATCGTTGAACAAATTTGAACCGCAAAGTACTAGCCATATAGATAGTTGATCACATCAAATATCACCATCACTGAAACATGTCCAAGAAGAAAATAGAAGCCAGACCACCCAAAATGAAACTTTATCAAATTTTGAAAGGAGGTGAGACAGATATTAAAAAAACCACAACCGTTGAACAAAAATGCCAGAACAAAACCAAAGAGAAAAGCCACAACGAAAACTGATTGTCAAAGACTCCAATGCTTCATTACCAACCACATTATGTGGATAAATCAGATCTAGAAAACAGCAAAGATTTTCTATCAAAAGAAACCGAAGGCAACCGAAAACACATCTAAACTGCCGATTCACCACTACTACTTGACGGAAACGTTCTTCATGTGCCTCCAATGGCCTTTGAACCAAAGACCTATCTCATCTTGGAACAAAGAAAAACTTGAAAATATATAACATTATGAAACAGAGAACAATAACAAGAAAAGAGCTCGCCTCCGGTGCTATGGAAGCCATCAGAGACGAGAAGTGGCTTGACCTAATCCCTATTTTACGTTTGATTGATAACTAGTTTTAAGTTACGTTTGTATCTTATTTGAATTTTATTTAATTGATATAAGAAGTTATATGTGTCAAATTCTATTTAAACATGTGTTGTGATAATTTCAATTACTAAGTTCAATTATATAATATTTCATAGAAATATACTTTTATAAAATAGAAGTTCTAATCTTTTTATTTAGAATTAGTAATTTATTACACATTTTCAGGGAAAATTTCCATAATAATATTTTAATATTTATCCAAAAATATTATTCAATAATAAAAATTCTCCAAATAAAACTAATTTGACAAGATAACATTAAATTACTCTAACTTTTAAACCTTAATCCCACTCCACCCTTTAATACTAAATCCTTATCAAGTCACCTAAATCCAAATATAAAATGTTTATTTAACCTTAAACTAATGCTATTTTAAGAATCTTTTTACTATGCTAATTCTATTACTGCTATTTGAAGGTATTTCTCTTGTTTAAATTGATCTAATATATTAATAGGACTAATGGGTTTAGTGCTGAGAAAAAAAGGGTTTAGTATATAACTTTTATTATGTTAAAATATTTCACATATATATATATATATATATATATATATATATATATATATATCAAATTTAAGTGATAAACTTGATTTCAAGAAATTATATTATTGTATAATAAGATTTTTTTTTCTTTTATCGAGAACTGTAGTCAACTTGTTACATCTTTTATGATAAGCGTGAACATATATTGACCCAATTGATTCTAATGAATAGTTGAGCTCATTTCTATTCTACCTACAAGTCCAATTATAAATTAACTAAAGTTAGCCCAAATGTCTGCATCCCTAGACTATATTTGCGAAGTAATTTTGCCACATGTCATTGCTACAATCAATTTCACAAAACAAATATGACATGACTACTAAAATTGATAACATGTCTTATAGCTTAATATGACATAGACAATTGCATTTAGTGTTAATTTATATTTTTGGCAAACTTCTTAAAATATGGTAATAACTCATATATTACATTTAATGTCAATTTATATTTTTAGAATTTTTTTTAAAATATGAGAATAACTCATAAATCATCATTAAAATAAATATATTCAAATATGACATTATAAATTTCGAAATATAGTTTAATTATATATTTTTAAATTATACAATTTTATTACTAAAATTTTCAAAAATGTATACAATTTTTTTAGAAAATTATAAAAATTTAATCGTAAAATCATTATTTTCTTATATATCTACAAATTTTATAAATATTGTTTAATTTTAATTTTT
>NC_027749.1:16130225-16140409 GCF_000695525.1 Brassica oleracea var. oleracea | reverse complement strand
AATAAAATTTTATTTTAAAATATAATTTATATTTATCTGTTAAAAAATATTTTAATTTTTTTTATTGCGTAGGAAGACACCTACTATATCATTGAATAAGGACTAGAATAAAGTTTAGGATTGTCAACTGTACGTGAAATCTTAGGTTTGTTTGATCTCAATAGCTTATTGTAATACAATGGGGGAGAGGGGGAATCAATCTCCTAACATATAGAAGATATTTTAAGTTGATAGCAACCATGTTTACTTTCTCTATCATTTTAAATTTTTCATACAACTCTTTTTTTTTTGCCAAGGGCATACAACTCTTTTTAAAAAACGTTTTAACCTTAAAATTTCCATCCTATTTGTTAGAATCATCTTTTAACTGGATAGAAGTGAGAACGCCTAAATATTACAACAATGAATCATTTAGCAATTTGTAAAATTTATAACTTAGCAAAAATGAAACCAGTCTCGAACATTGATGTCCAAGACAAACCAGCCTTGCACGTCAAGTTCTTTCATTCAGTAATTTTCTACAGCACACCATACAAAAACAAAGAGTAATAGCGATAGGATAAATGGTTTATTTTAATGTGAAGCCTTTGGATAGTTGTATTTAAAAACAAACGATTTAAAAATCAGAAAAGCTATGCGGTGTTCAATGTAAAGGAAGTAACCAGTAACCGAATATGGGAGCAATCTAGCAGAATCGATCCCCTGGCTGATCGCTCATGTTAGCGGCGTTGGGTATTTCGAAGTGCCAGAGCCTACCAGCGGATTTGACTCTATACTTCTCACAAAGAAACTCATTGGCGTAAGCTTTCTCCACTTTGCGGTCAACGTCATGAAGGAAAACGTGCGTCGTGCCAGCACCCTTCCGGTTACGTGCCATGACGGCTGATGAGAATATGGCTGCCATCCTCCCTGGCGCGGTTGCGAAGTACCCTTTTGGTGCGTCCACCATGATCAAATCCCACTCGGTATCATAAAACTCATCAGGAAGTGAAGTCAATGCCAATGGACATTTTTCGTTGTAGCGGATCGGGAAAGCATTGGCGGGTAAACATTTAGGTTCAGACCGGTAGGTTTTGAGAAGATGGTCCGCTTGAGAAAGTTGGGTCCGATACTGAACATGGTGGGCTCTTAGGGACGGTGCGTCCTTGAGGACGGCCTGGATCCATTCAGGATCCTCCTCCATGAACACAGTGGTGCCACCTGGATTGAGGGAGGCCCACATGAGGGAGTCACGACCGAGGCCAAAGACAAGAAAATTGCAAGGTAAACGGTCCTTAAGGACTTCTAAGGAGATAGAGATCTCATCGAAGGTTTGTTGAGGGACGGTGCGTGAGGTTGCGTAATGGACGATGGATTGGAGCTGGATGGGTGTGGCTGTGTATTCTGCTATGGATTGTGCAGTTGTTTTAGCCGTGGAACATAGTGATAAAGTGTTGTCCGTAGATCGGATGAAACTGGTGATGAGCAGTGCGCCACCGATAAGACCAGCTAGAGCCAGCACGATGAACCAAGGTCGCTCTAGAAGCGTGTGCTTTGCACTTTTGTGATTCATGATTGATTTTGTTTTTCGCATTTTCTTGCGTTCGGCGAGAGATTGTTATACAAGGTGGATGGGATTGGATGAGAAAGTGGAGAAATCATGCTGAGGAAGAAGTCAATGAACGTGAAGCACGTCGGTTTCCATCATTGCACGTTTGAGTGATGAATCATTGTTGTCTTATTATCTAATTTAATCGTTTCACTTATAAATAAATCTTTACCGGTGAGTATCCAGATTTTATTGCATCCCTTATATATTAAAGGGAGAAACATCGTAATAAATGCATTTACACTATAATGGATACGTGACAACCTAACAATGATTTGATAATAAGTATGCTAATGCGTTAACACTATATTCATAAATGTATTCACACTAAGTATTTTGCGCTTCTTTTTAATATAAATTTCACATGCATGGTTCCAATAAAATTCTGGATTTTTCGGTTCGCATCAAAATAGATAACGAATCAAAAGCCAAACTATATATATATATATATATATATATATTTTTTATTTTTATTGTTTATGGATAAAATTGGGCAAAATATTCATAAATTTTTATTCTATTTGTTATCCATTTTGATTTGAAACAAAAAATCTTGATAATTCGTAACTCTACGAAGCAAATCAAATACTAAAATACAATATCCAAAAAAGAAGCAAATCACAAATACCAATATTTTTAGGAATGAATATCTAATTTGATATGTTATATGCATATATATACATATATGTAAAGAACAATATATATATGTTATATATATTATAGTTTATGTAAGTTTTACAATATTTTTATGAATTAAATTTTGTTATATTAGGAACTAGAATTTACAAAAATAATGTTTTATTTTGTAATAAAATGTTATTATTAATTTTTTCGATTATTTTTAAAATTTTATTTTATTTACGGATCAAATCGGATATTCTTTAAAATTCTAAAAAAAATTCGGATATCCGAGTCACCGAATATCCAGGTGGCTAAAGATCGAATCGACACAAATGCCTCCAAATACACGGATATTCGATCTTTGCCCACCCTTATTTACGGATACAATTTTATTTTCTTTATATGAAAGAAATTCACTAATGTCAAGGCCTTTTTTATTTTTAATTAATTTTAATTTTATCTTTTATGTACTATTTTGAACAAAAATGTCATTTAACATTAATTAACAATACAAGTATTTTTATATACTTTTACATACACATACATGTGCACCTTGATGTGAGCACTTTGTAACTAAGTATTCACCTCAACTGAAGTATCTAATTTTTTGAAAGTTGAAATATTTTTTTCTCTTAATGCTTATTTCACTACCGACCAAATGGTAGTAAAATGATTTGTCTTAATAATTTTTTTTATTTTTCTTGAACTATTATCCATTTAGAAACTATAATATGAAACCATTGGTTTGACTTGATGACTATCTAAAATTCATAACATAAAAATAAACAAATAATAGTAATTTTTGTTTTTTTACCGAAATAACCAAAAAATCAAATATTTTAACAGAATTAACGAACCAAAAAGAAACGTAAAATCGAACCAATATCCAAATTAAACAGATTTATTGTCTTTTTCTTGAAAATAACTAAACTAATAATCACATCTCGTGCAAGACGCGGATTATTACCTAGTTAGTTAATTGTTGATCGAAAACTTTTAAAAGAGTAATTATAAGACAGCATTTAATCGTACTTGCCATAATGAACAATAAATTATAATTTGATAAGTTGTTAATTAGTCTTTATGAGAATGAAATTCATAATCACTTGCTACTTTCATTTTATAAAAAAAATGTCGTTTAATTTTTTCACATAAATTAAAAAATCATTAAATTTTCTTTTTTTTTTTTAACTCTAAAGAAACTTTATTAAGAGTAACAGAGTATCATAGAAATAAAGGCCTCCATGCCAACCACAAAACAAATAAAAACTTGTCCAAAAAGGCACCGAGTATGAAGTTCCACCTATAAACATACCCATGTCAAACCGTAGTAACCCGGACACCAACTGCAATCGATCAAGTCCTCTGTTTATCAGCTTCAAAGAGTTCCTTCAACCATTGAGGGTTACCTTGTGCGACATAAGACTGGAAACGCTTCTCTCTCGTCACGCTTCTTGCAATAGCCTGAGCACACCTGTAACCTGTTCGCTTTAGAGGTTACAACCATAAAATCCCACTCCTGTAAATCGACCAAAGCTTTTCTCAGTTCCACTCCTTGACATCTTAAAGCTGGCCATGCTCTTTGATGTAGCGGAAGCTTTATAATATAGAACTAGATATTCGTTGAATTCTGAGAATACCCGGAAACTAGAATAACACAAAGATCTTATTTAGTCTAAGAATACCTAAGATCAATGTCTTCTTAAATTCGTTGAGATCACCAATGATCTAGCCGAAAACAAGGATTAAAGAGAAATCTCTTAACTTTTATTAATAATCAATCAACTCATAAACTGCATATAAACTTAAGCCCAGACGGCTATATGTAAAAACACCATAAAACTCTAAAATAGTAAAGATAATTATCTAAATAATTAATAAACTAACTCCATCTCAAAAAATTTCTATTTTTCTTAAACTAATACAATATTTTATTGGATTTTGGCAATAAGCTAAAAATAAATATAAACTTAGAAAATGTGGAAGCTCCCTTAGTCCAGTGGTTTGACTAAGGGTTCATTAATGCTTCTACACCAGGAGGTATATGGTTCAAACCCCAGAAAACGCAAATTATGCAGATTATGAAAAAAAATAGTTACAAGAGGTCTTCATCGTGGTGCAAAGGCGTATCATCGAACATGGATCTCATAGGACGGCTCAGAGTGATGCAGCCAGACGTGCATTCTCATATGATGGTAGAATTGTCGGCTGTAAAATCATCTATGTAATATTTCCCATAGTTGTAAATTCTACGTTACATGGAAACGGAAGCGGATTCGCGGAATCGGAATCGTATGGAAGCGTAGAAGCGAGTTTTTAAAAAAAATTAGGAAGCGGAATCGTGTTGGAAGCGTATATAAATATAATATACATATATATATATATATATATATATATATATAATGTAAAGCCAAATATAAAATAAATTCTGAAATTTAAAAGTGTCTAAACCACACAAATCCAACAAAGTCTTAAATATTAAGCAACTCAACTAAAAATAAAAATGTTCAATGTCAAAGATCTATTGTTTCACTCATTATCATCTTCTCCATCAAACACAACAGCTTCTAGCTCTGGTTCATCAAGGGAAAGATCTTCAAACTCAAGTCTTCCTAGATTAAGCTCATCCAAAGTATCAAATTGGTCACCTCCAACATCCCACATCTTGTTAGGACCTTCTTTGTAAGCAGAACTCCTTCTAGATAAGAGACGAAGATTAGTATGCACAAATACCAAATCTTCAGCTCTTTGTGGCATAATCTTGTTTCTTGTTGCAGAATGGATGAACTTGTAGGTGCTCCAGTTCCTTTCACAACATGAGGATGAAGAAGGTTGTCCAAGCAACTTAAATGCTAAGGCTTGAAGTTTAGGAGCTGAAGATCCATGAACTGCCCACCATCTTAAAGGTTCTAAGATAAATCTATCATGGATTGCATCAACACTACCAAAATCTTCCAAACTTAAAGAGAAATTAGAATATTCAATGTTAACCTCTCTCCTTTCATCTTGATTTGGAAAATACTTCACCATGATCCCCCTCCTACTATCTTTTCAATCTTGTTCACATAAATCCATAAGGGTGCTTTGTCATCCACATCATCATTATCAGATGGGTTCATACTTCTGAAAAAAAAAATTTATCATAATGATCATGGTCGCTTTACTCTACGCAAAGAAACACCAAAAAAAAAAAATTCTCTGTACTTGTTTAATATTAATATACGACTTTAATTTTAGATTCATCAGCTTTAGTTTCAACCAATACTAACCATCTAATCATCAAACCATATTATAAAAAGCTACAAAGTCTCACGTTTCTTTACAAGAGAAGAAGAATATAACAATTAACAAAGAAACAAAAGTCCAAAGAAAATTGCCTTGATCGATTGTTTGGTCTTAGACTCTTAGTACAGAGAAGAAGAAAGATAGCAACTATGAGGTGTAAAAGAGATGAGAATGACGACTCAGAGTCGTAGTCCTTTGAGTTTCCACTTTTTTTTTTAATTAGGGTTTTCAGTTAAGGAAATAAAACATAACAACATTTATTAATTTTTCCTTTTTTTATTTACGATTCCAAAATCAGATTTACACGCTTCCAACTAGGAATCATTGATTCCAATACGCTTCCAAATCTGGTTTTTTCGGAACCGCGATTCCGACACGCTTTCCTTCCACCCGCTTCCGACTCCGCTTCCGCTTCAGAATCATGAATCATGGCTTTGGACACGCTTCCATGCAACGTAGGTTGTAATTGCATAATTAATCAGACGTTAAAAAAAAACTTAGAAAATGTATTGAATATATGCATTGAAAACATAAGAACGAAATTTATAAGGAAATAAATTTTAAAATCTAAAATAGCATTTAATATGAAAAACATGGATTATTAATATATGGATTAGAAAGAATACTTGACCCTTTTAAAACATTTTGATATACTTCCGTTGTTTCAGTTTAGCTGTCGTTGTAAAATAAAATTTTTGTTTCAAAGTAAATGTCATTTTATAATTTTAATTCAAATTTATTAACTTTATATTTCAATATATTTTTCTATTAGTTGAAACGTGGTTAGGTGTATTGATAACGATGTTTTTATTTAGTAAATATGCAAATTAAATGGTTTCTTAATTTGTGTGCTTAAGTCTAAATAACAAAATAAAAAGGAGTAAGATTTAATTTTTAAAAATTAACATTTACTAAATGCTCTATTTTTTTTTGTACCTTTAAATGCTCTATATTGCATACTTAGTTTTTTTAAAAAAATATTTAATTTTGTTATAAATGTAATATTTAGTGTTTGGAATAATTTTCATTTATTATGTACAGTGTATACCACCAAACTGTAGCGAAACATGTGGATTTCGTTCTCATAATAGATCATGAGAAAACCCATCTCCCGTATCAAATAATTAAGCTCCAGGTCTTTCAAAACGAGATGAAACCCAAACGCGTGAATCTTAATGGTGTGCAAAGTAAGCGTGAATCTTTCATGGATGCTTGAATTGGGTATAACGTCAAATCAGTTATTTGAAATACAAGAAAACTATTGGTGATTGGTTTTGTGATTTTTTTGTAGGCCTGAGACGGATCCAGATATCTGGGAAATTCGGGGTATCCGGATCCGTGAACTTAATATCCGAATCTGGATTTGTGGTTTTCGGATATCCGGATTTCCGATATCCGTCCCGATATTCTATTATCCGCGGATATCCGGATCCGGATCCGGATCCGTAAAAATAATTAAAAATAATATTTTTTTTAAAAAAATACTAATTTTTAAAATATATTATATATAAATCAAATATTTATAAATATATTTATATATGTCTATAATATTGTAAAAACTAAAATATAATATTATAAGATTAATTCATGTATAAATATTAATATATCAAATATAAATATTAATGAAATTTAAAAATTTAATGTGTTTTAAAAATACGGATCTGGATCCGGATATCCGGACCTAAAAATTAAGATATCCGGATTCGGACCCGGATATCTGAGCATCCCAGATATCCTATTTTCGGAACGGATTCGGAGCGGATCTCGGATCGAATCTGGATCTCGGATAACAAGTCAGAGGCCTAATTTTTTGCACGTATATACAATTAAAAGTAATATTAATATTTTATCATGAGCTAACGGCTATTATTTAATACCCATCATGTCACAGATTCGAAGTACTATATGCGTTTATTTGAATGTTTCAGCTATAGCTTTTTTTTTTTAAATTTTTTTGTTGACAACAATCATCTGCCTTAGCAAAATGATGAATATACCGATTAGGATTGGGCATAAAATCCGGAATCCGAAATCCAAACCGAACCCGAATCGAAAAACCCGACCTGTTATCCGACCCGAAACGTAAAAATACCCGAAAGAGTCTTGTAGGGTGGTACAAAAAATATCTGAACCCGAAGTGTTATTAACCGAACTCGAACGGGTAATCCGAAAAATCCGAAATAAATAGTCAACATAAATATTTTGAAATATATATAAGTATTCTAATTATTAAATTTAATATTTGTGGTAATATTATATATAATAATAAATATTAAAATTCTAATAAATGCTTTAAGTACACAATTAGTTATAAATAAATATTTTATAATTTACTCATTGAAATAAAAAGTCTACTCTCTATAAGGCAATACATATTGTTTACAAATGATGTTTGTTTTCATGCTTGATTTAACATTTTATTGTTATTTTATCAATTTTATATGTGATAGATTAATTTTTATTTAATTTAGATGTTTTCTTTATGTTTTACTTCAAAAATTTTGTTTTTTACTTTGGTTATATCTGAACCGAACCGATATAACCCGAATCCGTACGATATATGATTACTTTATGGGTTTTATGATGCAATACAATTTTGAACCGAACCCGAAGTGTTATTATCCGAACCCGACCCGTACTAATAAAATTTTAGTATGGGACCTAGAAGCGTAAACCCGAAAATCCGAAAACTCGAAAAACCCGATCCGAATGCCAACGGGTACCCGAATGCTCATGCCTAATACCGATGTCTTCTCTGTTTTTTTTTTAAACTTAATATACCGAATCACCGATGTCTTCTTCTTCGGTACATCAATTTATGCAACCCTGGATCTGTAGTCTCTTCGTTTATCTTTACAAATTTCATTATTTTTTCCTTATATTTATTAACTAGATCAAGAGCCATGCTTTGCAAGGAATAAAATAAATTAAACAAAATATATTTAATATTTAATTGAAATATTAAATATTAAATATATAGATTTTTATATGACATAATCTGACAATTGTGAAATCATATATGAAATAATTTGTAAAATTGTTTGTTTTTAATTTATAAGAGAAAATTATAAACAAAAATACATAAAATGGAGTTCAAACGAAAACATTTAATTGGTTGTAAACAGTTTTATAACTTATGTGACTAAACACATGAAAATAGTTACTCCACCTATTGCAAATCCTTGAGTTATAATAACTTCACTTGTATATTATAGAATCAAACACCTATATGAAAACTATAGACTCAAAACTATATAGGGAAATATAGAGAAAAACTGTAACAAAAGTTAACAATAGTGGACCATTAGTTTCTCAAATGTCCGTTTGTATAATAAGATGCCCTTATACAGACATAGAGATGTCAAACGGGTTGATCTGTCCCGTCCCGTACTACAGCGGGCTCATCTCCTTGCGGGTCACGGCAGGTCAGGTCCGCGCGGGCTGCGGTCTCCAAAAGATCGTCCCAAACCCGTACCATCAATTGCACACTCCTTTGCGGGCTGTCCCACGGGACGTAGGGTAATGCAGGGTATCTGATGGTTCTTGACAATGCAGGCCGCTCCAGAACGCTTCCTGATGCTACAGGCTGCTCCAAGATGCCTCAGGCTACTCCCCTACACAACCAAGTTCACATAATAAATATACATGAAGCATCTACTATTCAAATTCTTCAAAATTTGTTATATATTGTTCATTTGATATAAGTTATTGAAGTCAATTTGTATCTGATGAGATGATTAAGTCTGAAACAAAGAAAAACACCAAAAAACAACAAATCATAGTATTCAAAACAAAACCAAACATCTTAAACAAGAAATGTAAAATTGTGATAAAGAAAACTAAAGTAAAACACCATTGTAACGAGTTCAACGGACACATTCACAATTTAAAATAATTTAAACCAACCTAACCGAGACAGAGACATAACACACTCGAAAGACATCAACCTAAGCTAAACAACAAACATCACAAGCAATACAACTATATCAGAGACAAAACAAGTAAATAAAAAGGAGAAATGGAGAAGAAAACGAACATGCATGCATGGACCGCAGGAGAGCCCATGATCACTGTCGATGAAGAAACCATGGCCGGAGTTGGATCTTCTTCTTCGATGGAAAGTTACTTTGTAAACTTCTTGTGATGGCTCCAGGAAGCTTCACCGGAGGAGATAAAAGGCGAATGGTAGACTGGAAGCATCATCGGCCTTGAAACACGGTCACCATAGCTCCTTCACACTGCATCGCCTTCTTATCGCTCTCTCTCTCTCTCTCTCTCTCTCTCTCTCTCTCTCTCTCTATCTCTCTCTCTCTCTCTCTCTCCCTCTCTCGTTTTTTCAGGTGGAGGCACAAAATGAAAATGGAGAATTAGGGTTTGGGGGACTCCAACAAACCGCATGTCATCCTTGGCACATCCCGCTTTCAGCCTGCCCACAAGTCCCGCAAAAAAAAAGGGCCTTGATACCACTCAAATTACCATAAGGAGTGATTTATACTCTCTCAAATAAGAGGTCGAGTTGTAGTACTTAGAGATCGAATTCACAGGGAGCTAGGGAACCTAAGAAATCTAATATGATTTGTTAAGCAGGATGTTTTAATGATTTAAATGTAAATTGCAGTTTTTATCAAGCAAGTGTTTGCTCAATTGATTGGTTGAGGTTTTTGGTGCTTAAAAGGAAATAGCTAGACTT